>NW_005179057.1:464134-603282 GCF_000350225.1 Chondrus crispus
ACCTACTGCACACCCCCCGACACCGCCCTAGCTGCCCGCGCTAGCTGCCACCTCCGCGCGCCGCGAGGCAGACTCGCCGTCCCCCGCGGTCTGGTGCCCGTTGCTCACGTCCATCCACCGACTGATCGCCTCCACAAACGCTTCGGCATCCTCCTCATGAGGGCAGTGTCTACTTGCGCGCGCCACCGCAGAAAAGAACTCAACCATGCCACCGTCAGTATCATCTGTCCGCCTCTCACGCACGCGGGCTCGCCGCCCGCCCCTCGCGTCGCAGCATTCGCAAGACTTACCCGCTATTCACTCGCACAACCGTCGCCCGCGGGTACTGCGCCTCGATCTTGTCGGCCCTTCCCCGCGCGTCGTTCAGCGGGTCCAGCACCCCCTGGAACACCAGCAGCGGCCCGTCGTACTCTTGCAGCAGCTCCGTCAGCGAACGCGGCGGAGGCAGGATCACCCCGCTCGCGAGCACCTCCACCGCCCCGTAGTCGAGCGAGTCCCGCCGGATGTTGTACGCCAGCTGCTCGTCCGCGGCCGCGGGGTTGGTGGGATAAACGGCTTGCAATGTCTTTTGGATGCGCCCACGCAAACTGCGTAGCAGTGCCTCCCCTGCTAGCAAGCGCGCCGTCCGAGACTCCTCCAGGATGTATTTAAACGGGCCGCGACGGGTCGATGCGGGGACGTCACGAACTCGCGCCGATGCGTCCTCGTCTAGACGCCCAGACGAATTTATGAGGCACACCCCAGCGCACACTTCTCCGTATCCATCTGATCCGAACGCCGCGCTAAAGTATCCACCTAACATACCCCATGTGCGGTAGTTCAGAGACGTCGAGAGCAAATCATACAAAAACATGGTTAGGGTAGGGCTTTCAAACTGTGACTCTCAGCATTCATCATTCGCAGTGAATCAGCTTCAGCTTACCTATACTGTTCCCGGCCACGTAGACAGGCCGTTGAACAACTTGCTTGACAAAATCCCAAAGCATTTGCTCCCAGAGCTCTTGAGTATACTGCATCGGTGGTTTCTCAGAGCGTCCAAAACCGATCATGTCAACTGCAAACACGTGGTAATTTTCCTTCAACTTCCGCATACTCCGCCCGTAGTGCTGCGAGCTCGCGCCAAATCCATGCACCAGCAGTAGCGGCGGTTTATCCGGCTGCCCGGCGTTTGCCACACCCTCTTCAACGTAGCGCACCAAAAACCCGTTCCATCTCCAAAACTTGGCCTCATGGTCTCCATCGACGGTTTTCTTTAGCGCCGTATCGCGTCGTGCCATCAAGGTCGCGAACTCTCGCGCCTCGAGAAAATCGAGAATCAACTTCGCACCCTCTCGGTAGAAAAAACGCCATATCCGACCGTTTGCCCTTTCATGCTTGTGCACGATTTCGTAAATCCGACGCGGAGATAGAGCCCCTTGCCGGAACACCTCAGAGAGCGTGCGACCGAGGTCTGGACGCGTGTAAGCATCGGCCTGAAGCAAGTACTCTCTAATTGCAATCTCACCGTATTTGTCCTGCTCAGGATCAATCTCCAGCCCTCTGACAAAATTGAAGTCGTCCTTCACCCGTCTTTCAAACCGTGCTCGGCGGTCCAACCCCCTCGCCGACTCGAAAACCTTCTCAGCAACCTCCTCAAGTGTCATATCGGCGTCATCCAGGCCTGGCCCTGGCAAAATAACTTCTGGTTGAAAGTCCCCAGCCGATGGCACTACTTGCGCCTGCCCCCTTGCCGACCATCTCAAAAAGCTAGGAAACTCATCGGGCAGACTTTCGAAAAATTCAGGATTCTGGTAATCCCACTCGCGTAAGTCTGAGGTCCAAACTTGAACGGAAGCCATTCCGTCAACCAACCTTTCGACACGACTTACCACTTGTCTGGCCTCATGTTCAGCATCCATTCTTACATGAACTCGCTCAGCTTTATAGTCCTTCAAAAACTGTACCACTTCCTTAGCCTCGTCATTTGCAAAGCGCAGCACAAGAACTGACCCACGCGCCTGTAGCTGAGCGCCCAGGCGCTTAGCAGCGGCAATATCTGCATTTGTGGAACGCGGGGTAAGTACTAGCAGCGGGGCCAGTGCGTCAGCAGTGTGGCTGCATGCCGCGTCTAGACCGGCATGGTCTTCAGTGCGCAAGTCGCCAGGGCGGAACCAAACGACGGAACGGGAGACGCGCCGCGGGAGAACAAAACTCTCTTCAGAGAGGCTGGCGGTGCTGACGGTCATGCTGGGGCATATTGACGGGAGCCACATGCGTAGTCGCGATGATGGAAGAGGGGTTGCTGACACAAAGGCCGTGGGGCGAGGGGGACGGTTAGGAGGCGACATTGCGGGCACGTCTGTTGAGTCGAATGCAGAGCGCCAGGGACAAGGAGGCGTGCTTAAACTGTTGCAGTCTGACCAGGCGTCGGGTCTCTGCTCGCTTCTGGGAAGATGAAGAGAAAGATAGGGGTCTAGACGAAAAGGTGTCTCATGGGAGAATATCAAACGCGGGGCGGGGCGGGGATCAACTGCGAGGCTTTCGCGGATCCATTGATTGCAGAAACGCCGCTGGACAACGCCTGTGGTTGGGGAGGAGAGCAATTGGCCCAACCTCTCGCATTGCGAGATGCGGTCACGTTGGCTGCAAAATTTGCACCAACCAAACACGTCGCTACAAGCACTTTGCACAGCCATTGGCGTAATTTCATCCTCCCCGCCCCTCGCGTATCCCCCATTCTTAACCTCCGGCATTCTCCTACAGCAAACTCACTTTATACAAACTGTAGTTACCTTCCTCGTCTCCATCTTGCAACGTTTCTTAGGGTCGATGCGCGACCTAGTTGTGGATAAGCGCAGCCATGCCTCGACTCTTTGCGTTGATGACAACCAAACGAAACTAAACTTCTACTATTGTGTGCATTTGTTTCTCTTCCGCTCGTCTCTTCTTTCTTGATCGCCGCTCTCTCTTTTCTCTTCTATCTAACCGTTCTTTCCGCGTCGTATTTCGCTTTCTCCGGTCTTCTTTCTTTTCCTTCTCTCGCCGGTGACACTCCTGCCATGGTATCTCGTCCCTGTGTCCCTGTTTCCGATCCCATTCCTTCCTGTACCTTCGATTTCGATGTTTCCGATGCGCCGCCTCATCAACCTCTATCTCATTCACGTCAATAGTAACGTCCCCACTCGGCAACCCCTGTATTTGATTCACATTAACCGTGGTGGGCAACTTCTTCCTAGCACTATATCTTGCAAGAGCACGCAGACCAGCCATCGTCAACACAATGTGGAGGGCAGAGATGCTGCCGCCAATTATCAACACTGCCCACAGGTTATTTTCGTTCAGTAATTCCCCAATGATGACGCACGTGATTGCGGTAAACGCCATACTATTGCATAGCACCTCTCTCTCAGTTGGTACCCCTTCGTCTTCGTCTTCGTCGATGTCCTCTGTTTCTTCCCTTTCTTTAAAACGAGCCTTACGCATTGGTACGACAGCGCACGCCTAGCAGATTCCAATCATTGTCCTCGTTCCCGACCCGTTCGAGACGAACATTCAACCTCTCGCCGAGAACGTTTTGTCTCCAGAAACACTTGTGAGCGCTGGCGCAGTCTTGAGGAGGAGTGCTAAGAGAATAGTCGCCTGGCAATCAGGGCGTTGTTTTCCTGGAGAAAGGAGGAGTGTAATCGTGTACGGTTCCAGATTACTTTTACCGCTGTCCGCCGGAGTAGACGGAGAAATGGATAATTAGAACGTAGACGCCTTTCACTCAGTCCCGGTAAGCTTGGTCAATTGAACGAACGTGGCGTGTTGGGATTGATACTACTACGATTTTCGAGATGGAGCAAACGCTCAAATTTGTTTTTCTTCAGACGCTTTAAAAGTGCATAAACCCCAAAATATAGTACAGTTTAAAAATGCTTGCAGCGTAAATTACTCGTCAATACACGTGCACGTGAAAATATCTTGACAGCTCAGGGTAGCCACCCGGTTGCTAGTAGCTCCGCCTTTTCTGACACAGAGTACAAAGCACGTCTTGCTTCAGAAGAATCAAATTTCCCTCTTGAAATATCAGTGAAGTAAAGTAAAGACTGTTTTGTGTTCCGTCCACTACGAAAACCCTAAATGTTGGTTTGTTTCGGCTTGGACCTTGACTTCTTCTCTGGTAGGACAGTCGGTTTGGATATAGTCTTCACCTCCGGCGGAACAATCGGCTCGCCCATGGCATTGACGACCAGCTCCTGGACGAATCGAACTTCCCCTGGTTGATACTCATGCTTGTGATGCTCTGTCAACTCCTGCCCCATGAGCACTGTTTGCAGAACGCTCAAGGGATCAGAGTCCGGAGATAAGATGACTATATTCTCTCCGAAATACTGAGTCTCTAGCTTACTCAACAGCTGCCTCACCCGGACAAAAACGTCATCTGACGAATCGTTGGGAGTGCCGTCCTCTCCGGGCACAGGTCTCCAGCTCGAGTCCAAGCCATCGTTCTCAATAATCACCCCCCGCACATCAGCAAGCTTCCCTCCTTCCATATTCCCAACTCCCCTTGCATCCAGAAACGAGAATTCCGGTACAATTTGCTCCCTTCGGACGTTGAGATTATAGGCCATAATCTCCGCTGTCTCAAAACTGCTCGTAGTGACGCTCGGCCATATCCAAGTTTCACTTCCAACGCCTTCCTTGATTAGTGCCTCTGAGGCGCGCATTGCCTGTTCGACACCCGCGGGCGTCAATCCGTGCATCTTGATCGATAGCTTATTGACGGGGTTGGAATTGCAGACTCCCAGTTTGTCCGACACAGTCTCGCAGGCGCGCATTAGAAAGTAGGTATTCGTCAGCGGTTCTTGCAGAGGGAAAACCCGCAGGCCAGAGGTGGCTTGCGCCGGAAGCGGCAGCTGCGGGACTAGAACACCTGCGATGATGCCTAGGGAAACTTTGGCAAAGTCTCGGCGGGAGACCGCGGACGCAGAGATGCGCGTTCTAGAACACCTGCTGTGAGAGATATTTGGCCGCATTGCGGGGAGGGCCACAGGTTTACCCACGAAGGTGGATACCATAGTAGGTGGAATAAACGCCATGGATTGCGATGAGGAAGACTATGCCGGTTGGTGTGGGTTGTATGCGATTCGGCAGAGGCTGACCGGGCGACGGGTGGCGCTCTTCTTCCTTATCTCTCGTGTCAGAACCGTTTATCAAGAGATGAGAAAGCAGAACGAATGCTGAGCATTTCGAGTAATACGGAGCGTAGCCTTACTGTGCGGATGTGATGAAAAAGGTTGCAGAATTATAGCTCTGCAATGCCGGCTGCGTGCGTGCAAAGCGCCACGGCGCGCAATTGGATAGAGCAGATATTTGTTTCTTGACGCACATTTGCTGTGACGCACATTTGCTGTGACGCACATTTGCTGTGGAATTGCAGAGGCGGATCTATTGCTCCAATTAAAGTCGATTATCCAATTCTTTGATTTTGGTTTTCCTAAACATTTGCCAAAAACACGCTCATTTTCCCGTGAAATCGTGCGTCCATTCTCCTGTGGTTCTCAACTTGCAGAACAAGACATGCTGCCTCCCTGCGGCATTCCGTCTGCAGTATGCAACTGATTTGCTTCTGTTTTTTTGTTTTTGTTTTTGTATTTTTCCACCAGGCTATCCATCCGCCTAGATTTTCAAGGCGATCCAAAAGCGTGTGGCTCTACGCACAAAGCCTTCGGGAAAATTGCCCATCAGTTTGTTGGTGCGACTGGGTCTTGCTTCTTCCTCAGGTGAGCGGAGCCCTTAATCCTCAATCGGTACAGAAAGCCTGCTATAAAGAAGACCTTTCCACGTTTATGTCTGACCGTCATCTTACAACGTCACGGCCCAAAGCACGCCACCCCTGGTCTAAGGAACGATGTCCCAGCCCCAGCGCGTTACGATAGGCTCGTGCGTCAAGTTATCTATAGTCGATGCCAGAGCTCGCGATTATCTGGCCAACGAGCGTACGCTTTTGGCTCACACTCGGACTGCTTTTGCCTGTGTCGGTCTTGGTGTTGCTCTCTCTTCCACGGGGCTAAATACCAACGACCGCAGCTCCGCAAGCATAGGTCTTATGCTTGTCATTCTCGGAGTCATCATCTTTGTCTACGCCACTCCTCGCTACTATTTCAACCTTGTTTCCATAGCCCAGAATTCGTTTGCCCTCGACTACACGACCCCGGCCTTTTTTACGCTCGTAATGCTCACAGCTGCAGCATTATCCTTTTATTTAGTCATCTCGCGGTGACTTTGTGACACGACACGAAATCTCATCTGCCTTTACCTGTATCTCCTAGGTCAACTTTTCACTAGCTTTTCGTTATAATTTAACAATGATATTGCCATATATCCGAGAACAAGTGGGATCGTTTCTGGGATAGATCAGATATCCTCAAAAGGAAGGAACACGAATGGCTGGGCGTGAAATGCTTCGAAAGAAGAATCTGCAAGGCATACAGATGCTTATCTCAATCTCCCTCAATTGGCAAGTGTCCCACGCATAGTGCTTCCCATTCTTGCTCTCTCCGTATTTCTGTTCTGTCTTGGTGTTCTCTTAACTCTTTTACCACTTCACGTTTTTCGTTTGTTCCAACTTGTGTGTGAAGGTATTGTGCTCTAGCAGTCCCTAGTGTACGCCGAAATTATGTCACAGGAGAGATTTCGTCAATTGCAATCTGTTCTTGAGACTGAGGTTGAAGGATATTTGAAGGTCATCAGGAGAATTGGAATACCACGGCGGAGATACTTCCGTCTATCTGGTGCCGTGTTGTACGAATATCCAAGTGGAGAAGATGTGATCCAAAACTTTGACCCTCGGGAGGGTATTGTGTATCGCGTCCTCAACGCGAATAGAGCAAAACGCGAGATAATAATCATGGTTTCCAATCGAAAGAGACACCTCACACTTTTTGCAAAATGCGGTACTGAATACGATCTTTGGAAGGATGCCCTCACAGAGGCGTCGGAGAGAGACATATTTAAGAAATACGAACTCGGGAGGAGACTGGGGAGCGGGTCTTACGGAGAAGTGTTTTATGGCACCCACAGGGAATCGGGGATGCCTGTTGCTATAAAACGAATCGCGAAAACATCAAAAAGCCGATACTTCGAACGCGAAGTCAATGTTGTAAAAAGCATTCATCATTCGAACATTGTCAAAACATACGATATATACGAAACAATGGAGTATTTGTATCTCGTGCTTGAATACATGCGCGGAGGAGAACTGTACGAAGTGCTCGCCAAGGTCGGAACATTGTCTGAAAAGAAAGCCAGCCATGTTATTCGTTCAATTCTGGAGGCTTTGTCTTACTTGCATCGACACGGAATTGTTCATCGTGATTTGAAGCCGGAGAACATTTTATGCAAAAACACGGATCCGAACACATTAGAGGTAAAAATAGCAGATTTCGGGCTCGCTGGCGTTATGGTGACGGCAAAAAAAGTTCAGGCCCTGGATACGGAAGATGAGTTGGTGTCTCCAAGGAGCGAATCCTACAGCCCAAGTAGGCGTATGTTTTCTGAACAATTGCGATCTCTTCTCTCTCCACGTCGCCCCTCTGGGCGCATTGGAGGGGGAAACACCGAACGAACAATTCAAACAGGCATGGATCAACGAGATGCCTTCAACTTCGATGATTGGCACGAGTACGATTTGTATGCCGCCGCAGAAAACGAATTAGTGGGGGCAGATCAGACCATGACCTCCTACGTAGGAAGTCCAGCGTTTTGCGCCCCAGAGGTATTGCGAAAGGTCAAGTATGGACCCCCGGTCGATAGTTGGGGTGTGGGCGTCATTCTCTTCAACATGCTCACTGGAAGGCTTCCGTTTGAAGGGCGTACCGCTAAGGAAACTGTGAAACTTGTGAAAACTGCACAATACGAAATGCCATCAAGAGAATGGAGAGGAATCTCCGCTGAGGCTCAGAGCCTAGTGAAGAGTCTTCTTCAAGAGGACGTAAGTTTAAACGAAACAATTCACTTCAATGCCTGCGTTTATAGAATTTCTTGCGGGCCACCTCTCTGCGAAGTGTTTGCTAACTCTTGTGATTTCTCATTCCCATTCCTATCAGCCGCTCAAAAGACTTAATGCACAAGCAGCAACACATCATCCATGGCTTGAGACGAACTCAGATCACCCGCTTCAACACGATGTCTCCTTGCTCTACAATCGGAGAGCAGCAGTTAAGCGAACAATGAGAGGAGTCATAGCGACGTCCAGGATGAAAACATTAAGCTTGCAGTTACCGGATAAGGGAAAGCTACCTCGGGATGGGAAGAGTATGACGGCTAAGGATCAACTTCTTTTAGCACACATATCTAAATACATGCGCGACGCTTCATAAATATCACTTTACTTAGTTTAGGATAAAGGTTGTTAGTGGGACAAACATGTCTACAGAAATACTAACCCTTCAAATTTCTTAGAAGTGAAACTTTGTTCGCGAACAAGCAGCCTTCCAGAAGGGATTTCGAAAGCAGAAAGCAATGTTGCCGTCTGGCGCGGCTTTCCTGAAGCGGCACTGTTTTCGATTTCTATTGTTCGCAGGGCCAAAATTACGCTATCACCTGTTCCGGGAACAAATTTTGCACTCGAAAAGCCTCGCAAACCGGACGGATCCTGAAGTCCCTTGACATCAATTGCTGTGATCGTCTCAAAGTCTTCGGACGCGATAATCACAGTTTTTCCACCCTTCATTTCATTCTTTGCCGCATCGAAAGGTTCCTTGCTTATTCTTCTTGGCAGGAACACCCACTCTCGTCTTGCCTCTGACCAAAGCACAGCCTCATGCATCAGGTAACCAGGAAATGTAACGCCTGCCACGGCCGCAACTCGGTCGAAACGTCCTGACCAATCCTCATGCGAGACTTGAAAGTTCTTGTCAATGATCTTTACCCATTTGGGATTGTTGTTTTTGATTCGTGTCCCGTCGTTGGGATCTGTAAAACTACGCCCATGTCCACCCACAATCATTCTATCATCTTTCACAACCATCCACTCAGACTTGAAGAATGCTTGTGAGTTATTTCCAGACCCGTCAAGCAACTTCGCCCTCTGAAACGTTGAAGGCACGACCTTCGATGCATCGCCGTCAAACTCATGCTCTGCATTTATCTCCAAAAGCCCTCTCGGCGATACTATTTCAAATAAAGTTCCAGTGCGATCATCGGGCGTCAACAAGTGCCCGTTGAACCACTCAAGCTCGCTCAACTCCATACCTCTACCACCGCTCGGGTGGAAGCCGTCTCTGCCCCTTTCAAAATTCCCATGTGCGCTGAGCTCAATTTCGTCAAGCCATTCTACACTAGAGCCCTCTGGGCCTGCATTCCCAATTTTCGCTGATGGAAACTCAAGCGAGAAGATGCCACGCTTTAAATAGCTCACCCAAGTGTTCGCCTTCGCGCATGATGTTTCTTTGATAGGTGAATTGTGCTTCTCTTGATATCTGCAACTCTCTTTATCGAGATCGGTGATCACCCCGATAACCCATGGCCCATTTTCAAAGTTTCTTGTCAAGGGCGCTGCTGGGCGATGTCTCAGCATAGCCTCGAACGCAGCGACACTCTCACCTGCACGCCTCCCGGATAGCGCACCCGTGAGACGGCCAAGAAAAGCTCCTAAAGCGGAAAATGGATTTGCTCCTCTGCCCTGTGGTTCAAAAATTATCGATCCAGAGAAAAGCACAAGAACGGCGAAAAAGGATATGCGAGTAACCGCCTTCGCTGTGACATATACGGAGCGATGGCGCGCGGTATTGCGAGCATGACGCTGCTTGATGGCAAGAGCGCTGAGGCGGGCGCCAGTGCGGACTTTGACATTGTGGATGGCGCGGGAGATGGATAAGAAGGGGTCATGGGAGCGCGGGGAGGAGGGAGGGGAGTGCTTGTCTTGCTTAGAGGGAGTGCCATCCGGACTGCGCTCGGCGATAGGGGCGGGGCGTGGGCGCCCTGTCGCAAGATCGGAAAGACACGACTCGCTCATGTTCGGCCGGGAAAAGCTGCGACTGTGGGCAGTCATCGCCCCTCGCCGTGTGTTATTGTTCATGCTTCCATTTTCGTACCGCTACGGGCGGTATTTGCTCGATGAGAAGCTGTATCAAGAGGAATGCAGTTAAACCAGGATCAAAAAGCTGATGATAAGAGATAAGTCGACGGGGAGGGTTGTGGTCGATGTGCGTATCGACGGTGAGTATGGGGAAGAAAAGGTCTTTCGCTGCCTTTGATAGGGCTTGTGCGAGTCGCTGTGCGTTGAATGACTTGAAAGTTGACGGGAGGCTGTGGCGAAGTTTAAGAGAGCAGCTCTCTTGGGCAAAAAATGGCGGTCTCGAATGACGAGAAGCAAGAGAGATATGCCTCCGCTTCACTGTTTAACACAGTTGAGGCCCTCAACAATTGTGCTGTTGTGACGTCCTCACCGCGACGTCGATCGGCTTACGTCTGGCTGGCCTCTATGATACAATGCAGTGACGTCTGTTGATGGTAGAATCTTGGCTGTTTCAGGTCCAATGTTCGTTTTGATTTCGAAACCTCAACTCAGCCAGTTGTGTGCTTTGCAGTTCACGTCAAATTTTCGATTAGACTTGACATGAATGATCAATGATCTAATCGATCCTCCATAATGGATTTGGCACTGTACAGGTATGATAGTCGGTCGCGGTCCTGTCGTAGTTTTCAACATTTTGAGAATCATGCTAATTTTCCCCAAATTTCGTTGCCCGATCAAGGGATCAATTTTCCCTCCAAAGTCCGGTGCCGTGAAAAATCGCGGGCGACATAGAGTCTGAGTGAGCTGTACTCCCCACTATTCCTCCTCAACAATCCCATTCCAGTCACCGCCAGTGCGGTAAGCAACTCTCAACACTATAATGATGGCACCACAAGGAGGGTCACGCTTCGGCGTTGACCCATCGGTCCTCAAGGAAAATGCTTCCGAACAGAAGGGCGAGAATGCCCGCATTTCCTCCTTCGTCGGTGCTCTAGCCATCACAGATCTCGTCAAGACCACATTGGGTCCCAAAGGCATGGATAAGATTCTGCAATCCGCCGGGGGTGACGTGCAAGTAACTAACGATGGTGCCACTATCCTCAGCAACATCTCCATTGACAATGCTGCCGCAAAAGTTCTCGTCGAAGTGTCAAAGGTTCAGGACGACGAAGTGGGCGACGGAACCACAAGCGTATGCGTTCTTGCGGGTGAGCTGCTGCGCGAAGCAGAAAAACTCTTGGAGTGTAAGATCCATCCCCAAACTATTATCGCGGGTTACAGAATGGCTACTGATGCCGCTGCAAAGGCACTGGAGGAATCCACCGTTGACAACGGCGCGGATCCAGAAAAGTTCAGAACTGATTTGCTCAATATTGCCAGAACTACCCTTTCGTCCAAAGTTTTGTCCCAAGCCCGCGATCACTTCGCCACTATTGCTGTGGACGCCGTCTTACGACTTCGCGGATCTACCACTCTTGACCACATTCAAATCATCAAAAAGTCGGGCGAAAGTCTCGCCGATTCTTGGTTGGAGCCAGGTTTCATTTTAGAGAAAAAGCTTGGTGTCGGACAACCAACTCGTGTTGAGAATGCTAAGATTCTCATCGCCAACACTGCCATGGACACAGACAAGGTCAAGATTTATGGATCTCGCATAAGGGTGGACTCTCTTAAGCGCGTTGCGGAAATTGAGGATGCCGAAAGGGACAAGATGATCGCCAAGTGCGATCGCATCCTTGCCCACGGTTGCAATGTGTTTGTCAACCGGCAGCTCATTTACAACCGACCAGAGCAATACTTCACGTCAAAGGGTATTGTCGCTATTGAACACGCCGATTTCGATGGGGTGGAGCGCCTGGCCCTCGTGACTGGCGGTGAAATTGTCTCTACATTTGAAGATCCTGAGAGTGTCCAGCTTGGACATGCAGATGTCGTAGAAGAGGCGATGATTGGAGAGGATACTGTCATTCGTTTTGTGGGCTGCACTGCTAACGAGGCATGCACCGTGGTGCTCCGAGGTGCCAACATGCAGCTTCTTGACGAAGCTGAAAGAAGTCTGCACGATGCATTGTGCGTTTTGTCCCAAACTGTTGGAGAAACCCGAACAGTCCTCGGTGGGGGGTGTGCAGAAACACTGATGGCCCATGCTGTTGATGAGGTGGCGAAGAAAACGCCTGGGAAGAAAGCCCTTGCCGTCGAGGCCTTTGCGAGAGCCCTCAGGGCTCTCCCAGAAATCATCGCAAGCAATGCAGGTTATGATTCGCATGAGATTGTCGCACAGTTGCGAGCCGCACATGCGGAGGGCAATAAGACCGCTGGTCTTGACATGAATCGAGGCTGTGTCGGCGATGTCCGTAAACTAGGTATTACCGAGAGCTTCAAACTGAAACGCCAGATGCTTTCGTCCGCCGTTGAAGGAGCGGAAATGATTATTCGAGTGGACGATATCCTTAAGGCTGCTCCCAGAGAGCGCGACAACCCACATCCGCATATGTAGACATGTGACTCACACGTCCCCGTTGAAGAGGTTTAGATCTGCAGTGTAAAGAGAAGAAGCCTGTCGGCGTTTGCTAACTACATGTAGTTATCGATAATTAGCAGCACGGAGGGATGGGCTCTCGTTGCTGAAAGATTCGTTCGCCTTCGCCTTCAACAAGGCGACCGAGGAAAAGGTTTCGTTCCAAATAGTCGTTGATTACTTTGGCCGTCTGGTCGGGCTGATCTTCATGAACAGCATGTCCGGCCGTGGGTATCAAAATGTTTTGAAACTTGCCTTGCATCTGGGCGATCATAAGGTGCTTGTCCAAGCGATCGACGCTCGCCAGGACGAGCATTTTGGCCACATCGACCGACAAAAATAAAGAGCTCAGTCCTTGAAACCAGCCCCTCCAATAGCCCTCACTCTGCTCCAAGTCAGTACGCCATGTCCATCTGTCTTTATTCGTTGCCCGTACCAACTGTGGAGGCACAGACAGCCTCGCGGACTCCGTGTTCCGTACATGCCCCGCTTTCGTGACATAGCGGACTGCCTTTTGCACAGTGCCAAACGACGCAGGCCTCGCGCGCAACCAATGGACCATGTAAGGCAGTGCCGACATAGCCGTGCCTTCAACCACGTCAATAACAACAAGACCGACAATCCTCTCCAAATGCTTCGAAGCAGTTAACCTAGCAGCAATGGCGCCACCCATGGAATGTCCAATGACTACCAGCCGCGGTACTTGAGTGCCACGTTGCTTGAAAAAGGTCCGGACAAGCTCTGCCGCATCGGCCACCTGCGTCTCTGCGGACAGATCGGTATCATCATCAGCGACGGAATTGCCATGGCCGCGTGCGTCAAAGGCGATGACAGGACATCGTTTGCGAAGCTTATCGGCGACAAGAGCCCAGCTAAGCGCGGAGTGGCCGCCACCGTGTAAGAAGAGGAGACAAAAGTCAGAAGAGGGGGTGAAGGAGGCGTGATAGAGGCGGAAGACTGCGTTTCGCGAAGGGACGTGGAGATCGAGGCTATGGTCGAAGCAGTCCGTCCAACTGCGTGGGGAAAAGTCGTCGGCTGTTGGTGCGGGTGAGGCCGAGGGAGAGGGCGAAGCAGAGTGCAGTACGCCGGCGGAGGGACGGCGGATTGCAGGCAAGGATGCGGAAGGGGATGTCGGGGCACGGTCGGGAAATCGAGTAGGTCTGGATAGAGAGGGCGGGGGAGGCATTGAAGTGGAGGGCTTTGCAGAAGAAGGTGGTTTCATTTGGGTCAGTGTGATGGGTGAACGATGATGCTGAATGCGCGCAAGGAGATGCCGCTGCTCCGTCTCAAGCGAAGGCGGAGGGTTACGGGATTCTTGATGACGTGGTCTCCTGCCGTACAGTGCTGTGGCATACACGTGTCGATGATGAAAGTGAACAGCTGCCTCTCGCGGCGCTCCAGCCCATGGATTCGACGTGCTACCCTTCGAAGGGTACTGCACAGTACAACACAGTACAACACAGGCAAAGTTAGACTCTTTTGTAATGTGCTGTAAGGATAGCTGAGTGTAGCGTTGCTCGTCTGTGGAATACAATATGCACCCACACTGGACGCAGTATTTATTGTACAGTTGAGGTGGCGCTACCGAAGGTTATGCTCCGCGGCGCTGTGACATTGTAGGGTACGGTATCAGGTGCAGTAATTCACGTATTTCCAAGCAGGTGTTCGCTCGGACTGGAGGGATGCACTTGTCATTCCGCACGGATACTAAACACAAATGAAAGGCTACCCGCTCAGCGTATTGTACAGTGGATTCCAGAGGGGAAATTGGCCCGAGCAGACACGGCAGATGCAGCATGCTCTGTGGAAGATATCAAGGAGCGCCTGCACGTGGAGCCAAAGAGGCTCTCGTATTTGATGGTGCCCTGAGGGCACCGTCACATCACACCACCAGCAAACCTCATCACACAGACACATAAACTTTAGCTTGCCGCACTCAACATTTCGTCTCAAGAGGTACACGACTCCATGTCCTGTAGACAGCTCGCTCGCGCTGCATTCCCACCAACACGAGAGAGTTATCGACAACCTCAGGCATCTCGTTGCGCATCTTTCCACACGAGTGCCAGTCAGGGCCCTGCATGAAAACGGGGTGGACGTTTTCCAGTCCCCGTCTGCAACCTGTCCTCCAGTAGCCATGCAGCGAAGCCAAATATCGATGCAGGTAACAGGGCGTCTCAAAATAACAGACGTGTCTCTCCTTTTTTAAGCAAATTACGAAACAGTCTGCCCCTATTATTGCAGGCCGTTTCGCGTCTGAAGGGCTTGGTCTGCAAGGTTTTGCCCAGCAGGGGTTCAGCCAGCATGGGCGCCTTCCACTGCCCTCCAAATTGACACCGACTTGAAAAAAACACGGTACAGCACAGCAGGTACTATTGTATTGTGCCGCATTCCTTGTGGGAGCGTTCCACTTGCTGGGCCGCTGCATTCAAAACTGTGGACCGTCCTATGGGGTAGCCGCTGAGCGGGGTGCGCTGTCAGGGATATGTGTACTGTAATCTACCCAAGTAGCCTTCACCAGCGCAGATACATTGGAATCGTGCGAAAGAATCGTCGGCATGTGGCTGAGGATGAGGAGCAGGGGCCACGGTGCGTACGAAGCGAAGGCGGTATCGACCAATAATTTTGCACATTGAGATGAGGGGGAATTTGTGGAGGTGACGGATGCAGGGACACGAGGGAGATTGCGGTGACGTGGTCCCCTCGGGGCGGTAGCAGCGGGCAGATGTCGCGTGTGCGCCGTTTTTTGCAGCCTTGCTCCTCCCACTGGGACCACTCTCCCCTTTTTGGGTTACTCAATCTGGAGACCGTGTGGTTTCTCGTGCACCCTACACAGGTTCCCCAACCTATAACCAAACCAACCCCCTCTGCGCCTCCTCATCTCTCATCCCCGACTTTTTCATGCCACCCTGCTTCCCTACCTACACCTACACCTGCGCTCTCTGATACTCTCCGCCCCCCACCACCAGACACCATCTCCTCCTCCCCGCGCAGCTACTCCCACAAATCTCACCTACCTCCATGCTACGACCCCTTGCCTGTGCAACTCACACATAAAATCTCTCACCACCCCCACGGCACGATGGAACAAGACGATGTCGAAATGACTTCCCCGGCCCCAAGCTCGGAGCCATCCCGCAGCCCCCCAACCTCCCCGTCTTTGCAACTGCTCACTACCCCCGAGCCGTCCACATCCGGTCGCATCTCCATGCCTACCCTCCTCCCACCACCCCCGCTTCCTCAGATCTCTGCCTCTCCTGTCACACCAGCCCCTCCTATCCACCAGCTGGCCCCATCTCCTGATCACAAGCCTTTCACTTCCTCTGTCGGAACTCTGGAGTCATTCTTAGGGGCAGCATCTCGCCAGTCTAAATGGGCTCTTGTGCTCTTGTTGCCCAGCCGCTTTTCCGCCCCTTCTTCCACAGCACCAGCCACCCGCCCGGCTTGGGGTGCGGGAGCCTACCACCAACCCAAGAAGCTCTTCGGCCTTGGACATATTGCAGACAAAATCCTCATGTGGAGGCGCACGAAAGGCTCCTCGGATGCCGACCGATACCAAGCATTCTTTCCTGTTGACGGTCATCCCCATCTGGCTCTTCTAGACCCCCGCTCCGGTGAAAGATTGGCTGTCTGGGGAAATCAAGATGGTCAAGGCATGGAATCATACAATTCTATCACAGATGATTTATGGAATGTCGTTCTTGAAGACCTCGACAAATTTTTGGAGTCCCATAGTCTGGAAGACGGAGCTCTAGGTCCCGTCCACCTCCGGGAGAAGTCTTGGGCTGTTCGTACTCGCCGTGTCACTGAACGAGCTTCTGTCAGTTGTCCCAACCTACCTCCGACCTCGGTCATGGATGACGAGGAAGCCGCTATTGCAGCAGCCATCGCCGCCTCGCTTGCCGAGGCTGAAAATAACGACCAAAAGTCATCGGATAATGACTATTCCGACGATTGTGATTCTAGTGGTTCAAGTGACGAAATTTTGAGCACCGATAGCATAGCCGGTGAAGGCACCACGTCCGCGGAACAGGCTTCATCCGGGTCGGAGGAGACGGCTACTCCATCTGAGGGCTCCAGCGAGATCGGATCATTGAGTATGGACATCTCAACAAGGCTCGACGAAACTCGACGTGCCGTCTCAATGCCTGTCCCCATCCCATCCCACGCACAAGACCCAAGCCCGTCGTCGATCGAATCTCTTTCGCACTCCTACATCGAGCGCATGGACTCTCGTTTTCGCTCCAACACTAACCCCGCGCTGCTCGAAGCGCGTCGTCTTCGGCAAGAACAAGACGAGGAGCTGGCACGCTCGCTCCAAGAAGATCGGAAACGCAACCTTCAGGAGCAGCTCACGGCTGCCAAGCGCGCGGCAGAGAAGACGCAGCAGCTGGCAGCGGTGGTACGGCTGCCCGATGAGCCTCTGGAAGACTCGGTGGAGGCGTTGACAATCGCGCTGCGTGTGGCCGGCGGCGCAAGGATTGCACGTAGATTCAGCGGCAGGGACAAACTCAGGAGCGTGGCCGATTTTGCGACGGCAGAGATCGGATGCATTGACCTTTTGAGAAAAGACCCGAAGAGGGTGCTCAGGATTGCCGGCGGGGAGCTGTCGACCGGCAGCTGGGAGACAAGGCTGGAGGAGATGGGGCTTAGCAGAAGGACGATGTTGATTCTAAACACAGAATGAGACCCGCGTGTAGGCATGTCTTTGTATCCATACTTGAGAAGAGGCACTCGACTGGAGGCGTTTGTAGAAAAGGAATTGTGGTCACCCACTTGTAAATTATGTCATTTCGCGATTGCACATGAAACACCTTGTTCACTTCACTCACGTACCGTTACAGCCGAGGTGCGCCGACCCGCACGAGTCGCCCCTCGCGGCTTTCCCCTCTGCCCTGCGCTCCCTAAAGAAGTGTCTCATGAGCTCTGCGGCCTCGTCCTCCAACACGCCGCCGCGTACATCTCGAAACGTGTGAAACGGATGTTTCTCCTCATGCACGGGTAGCCACGTGCCACACACGCCAAGCCTCAAGTCTTTGGCGGCGTAAACGACGGCGTCGACTCTGGCGAGAGCAAGTGCGCTAAGACACATAGGGCACGGCTCCAGAGTCGAGTACAGAGTGGTGTCGTGCAGCCGCCAGTTGCCAGCGGCGGCGGCGGCGCGGCGCACGCAGAGGATCTCGGCATGCGCAGTGGGGTCGTGCAGCGACTCGACGAGGTTGTGTGCCGCGGAAAGGACGGCCCCGGAACTGCACACCAGGACGGCGCCGACCGGGACTTCGCCCGGACTATAGGCGCGGCGCGCTTGCGCGAGCGCTTCGCGCATGGGCTCGAGATGCGCCACGGTCGTGCAGAGAGTTCGTGGGGATGGGCGTAGGCGATGCAGGGGGGGACGGCGTCAGGAAGGAGAGAGCACAGCGACGGTTGGGGGGGATGAAGGGGTGCGGATGAAGGGGTGCGAGTGAAGGTAGGGAGAGATGCCAATGTGGAGGGCCGGGGGGCTGGATTAGGGTTTTGTAAGAGCAGGATGGATGATACAGTACAGATCTGTACTGTAGTGGGACGGAAAATGACGGGAGATGGTGGGACGGTGGGAGATG
This sequence comes from Chondrus crispus, assembly GCF_000350225.1. Taxonomy (NCBI): domain Eukaryota; phylum Rhodophyta; class Florideophyceae; order Gigartinales; family Gigartinaceae; genus Chondrus; species Chondrus crispus. The sequence goes on from NW_005179057.1 coordinate 482,235, forward strand.
GTGGGACGGTGGGAGATGGTGGGAGGTGGGAGATGATGTTTTGCGGTTCTTTTTGCGCAGTTTCTAAATAAACAGAACGGCGTGGCGCAGTTTCTAAAATACACGGAACGCGGTTGCCCAGCTTCTAAATACCCTTCGAAGGGTAGACCCAATACTCTCTCAATAAAGTCGACCATTCAAGGGTAGACGAAACGGCGTTGCCCCATGGTGTCGTTTCAGGTTGAGGCTTTTGTGAGACAGGGGAAGTCTCGGGGAGAGGAGGCAGGGTGTCGTTTCAGGTTGAGGCTTTCGTGGGACAGGGGACTTCTCGGGGAGAGGAGGCAGGGTGAGCACGTGAAGCTTGTGGGGTGTTGTCACGAGTATGGACTTTGGTTCAAGTGCGTGTGAATAACGCAACCTCTCTCGGCTTTTTGCGCCTTGTTCGGTAGGAAAGGGAGTATGTGGACGTGTTTTTCTCCATGGTTTTCACCATGTTTTTCTCCATACTTTTCTCCATACTTTTCTCCATGTTTTTCCCCAGCAAAGCTTGATGGCATGGTGCAAGTCAGGAAATCAGTACTGAAGAGTCATCTTTCTCCAACTACAGCACCATGCAAGTGCAATGCCATTACCACAATACCATTTTAACTAAGACAACCGCCGCTCCCCTCACTTGGTACGTTTTTCTTTATGTCGTGAAGGTTCGAGTAGCCGAATTCTTTGTAGGGATATGCGTGAAGCTGCAGGGTGAGGCTTGAAAATAAGTAACCAACAATAATAGTGGGGACTGTTCTGCATACGAGCAACCAGTTTATCTCGCGAAATCAACCTTGCTGTACCTACGTTGTTTTTCACTTCACGATATCTTGGTTCACACACCCTATCGCATGACCAGGATATCAAGATCTTTGTGTATGTAGCGCACGAAAAAATGGTCTGGTTGATCGGAAGGCAGGGGAGCACGGATGGCGGGGACAATGGCGTTGCTGATTGAGAAAGTCAGGGTAGGTTGATAGTGGACTTTCACTTTTGAATAAGCCAATGCGCTGCGAGATGAGATCTCACCCCAGGGTCTTCAATGACAGCCAACGTGAAATGCCAGCGGCCAATACAGGGAAGTTGTAACCGGCGAGCGGGAAAAGGTGGCTATGAATCGGGCGTAGGCGTTTCCGGAATGCGAAGGGCATGCCGGATGATGCGGTGAAGAGTGCGGACGTTGTAGTTGATGTCTTTAGCAACGCGGGCTTGACGGCGTGCGGCGTGACAAGGGATGGGACTGCGAAAGGGAATGCCAGATGAGATGCTGCCCCCCATGTTCGATATTAAAAGGCACCGGGGGAGCGGGTAGGGCGACGGCAATTCAGCACCGGATGGAGAAGCTGTGATGTTGGTGGAAGCCGGATTTCACCGCCGAATAAGCCACGCGGCTGTGGAATGGGATGAGATGGGATGAGATGAGATGAGATGAGATGAGATGAGATGAGATGAGATGAGATGGGATGAGATGGGATGAGATGAAAGGATTGCTGCATTGCTGCGTGACCTTTACTGGACAGCAATTGTAAGAGCAAATATGGATAGATAGATGGCGAGGCAGACCGAGAAACCAAGCGGAAGTGGAAGCACGGTTTCACTGCTGAACAGGCCACGGTGCTGCGAGATGAGACTTTGCGGGAGGTTCTTCGATGTCAGCTATCGTTCAATGATAACAGGCCCCACGTTTATCTCTTCAGGACATGTTCTAAATGCTAGATATGCCAGGATTTTAAACACGCGTTTCGTGTCGACAGCACGAATACTGACAAACTTAACTATCTTTTGTCCTCGATTCAGAGCCGTGAGTGTTCGTGTCCGAGATTGCATCACAAAAGAACTGACACAAGCAAGTCAGTCTGCATTCGCCTGAATGCACACCAAATCCTCTGCTTATGATACTTTATCAAAAACGACGCGGGACAGCAGTATATAAGTCCCGTTGGAGTCCGTCTCGCATCTTTACCTTAACTATTCGACACGATGTACGGGGAGTTGTTTTTATGCTGAAATGCATCTCCTTGCATCCCTTCACAGCGTGCGCCCATTCCATCCGCCGCACGCTTCCATACTACTTTTTTTAGCAAGGAGCGTGCTGCACTTCATGATGACTAACTGAGACTGTTTACTCGTTTTGTTTGTTGGCGTAGGTTCAAGATGGGGCCCCTAGAAGACCATGGCGCGCCGTAGGCCCCAGTGCTATGCCTTGCCCTCGGATCGCAGTGCTGTTTTCGACCCGCGCACATCTCGGCCCGTTGTTGTGTTTGGGTTGAAAACGGCGCTGAACGAACAGTTGGGATGTTCGGGAGTGGCCCAGCAAGGCATGCACTGGATCGTCGCAGGACCACCGCATCAGCCTTCATGGCTGAGGACTGCGCTGGTCGCGTCTCTTCACGGCCCGTGGGACGGTCGTGGAGAGGTGTCGCATAGAAGGCTCAAGATCTCAAGAGACCAAGGCTAGGGGAAGATAGGTGCTCGGGTGCGTGGCTCGGCATGGGCGCATGCTGGGGGCGGACACCGGGCGGAACCGGGTCACCCATTGACAAATGTTGATGGGCAAGATCCGGGGGGTTGTCGTCGCTCACTACGGTGTGAGGCGTCAAGGGGGTCTTCGTTCACGACTGTTGGACGGGGGCAGGTGGGTCCTCACTCATGACGGTGGGTGAGACCTCGGTCGGGTCCTTTGCACATTGCGGTGTGCGGGGAAGGATGGCTCTCACTCGCGACGGTGGGTGGGAGCGGGATGTCTCTCTTTCACTGCGGTGGAAGGGGGAGCTCTCGTTCACGACGGTGGACGGGAGCACGACTATGCTCCTCGTTATTTTGGTGTTCAACTACTGTACCTGTTTTATGGTTGTTCATCAAAGTACAGGGGAGTGCCCCTCGCTCACGACGGTGGGTGGGGGGATGTGATGCCTTCATCGTTTTCTTGTTCATCCCGCGGTCTTATGGATGTTCAAGAAAACGTATGGCGGCATAAAACGTTTTTGTTTGTGACCTGTCCGTCCTGTCCGTCCTGTCCGTCTGCTCGTTACTTCTGGCTGCTGATAAATTCCTGGAGACTCTCAAGCTTTCATTACGATTCCTCTGCTCTCAATACTTTCTCATACTACTCGAGAAGAAGCGATGGGCAGATGAAAAAGGAGCGTAATACAAGCAGTAATTGAGGTTGTGCATTTAAGAGCTTGTATCCATGACGGACGACAAGTTTTAAGTTTCAACGTTTCAACATGTTCGCCGCACAAACACCTCTGCCTCTATGCCTACTCTGCTTTATCATCATTACTTTCACAAGACTGTTAAACATTTCAAGCTGTTTGTCCACCTCGCTACATCACCATCTCACATGGTCTCTTCTGCGCTCTTCTGTGAGCGTAAATCCGTGAGCACAGCTAGTAAACAAGTCTTTTGTGTGTTATTCTCACTTGATGTAAATTACTTTTCATGGCTTCGTTTTGCTTGCACGTCTCGTATCTCGTTCTCAGTTTCGCTCTTCCATGTAATGTGTTATTATCTATTCAATAGTTTATGCAGGTATGATATGCGGGAGGCATGAAAAGCATGAGGCATGCAACGGTCCGTCCTCAGAAACAGAATTAGTCCCGATTATATAAAAGCAATTTGGTGATCGAGAGAATAGAGCTACTCCAGTGCTCATGGTGGAGCTCGCCCTTGAGGAGAATGAGCATCGAACCCAAAGTGTAAAGAAACGTCGTGGGAACATGGTATTCAACGAAAGCAGTGCGCGGGCGAGGACGGCGACTACATGTCTGCCACAAATCGATGCCACAAATCGAGAAGCAAAGAGGTTGGTGGAAAGCGCGCTGTCACTGTTGAGCAGCGCATGGGGCTGCAAGATGAAATCTCGGGGCAGGGTCTTTAGTGACAGCTACCGTGCAATGCCAGAAACCGTTCAAGCGGACGATGCACCAAAGGTGTAACCGACTTGCGGGACAAAGTGGCTACCAACGTCGCGGGCAAGCACGTGCGGAATACAAAGGATGAGGCAGGAGGCGGACGGTGTGGTGAAGAATGCGGACGTTGTCAGAGATGACAGCGCGGCAACGCAGTCTTCACGACATGGTTACGGTCAGAGCCACGGAAGAGATTAGGTTGGCGCCGTAGAAGCCCGTCCACCGTCCATTGGACTTGTCGAGGACATGATGCTTGTCGCGGACATGATTCTCTATGAGGTGCAGCATTAGAGGTGCAGCATTAGAGGTACGGCATTAGACGTGCAGCATTAGACGTGCAGCATTAGACGTGCAGCATTAGACGTGCAGCATTAGAGGGGCAACGGTGGGAGTGGGAGTCGGCATTCGTGGAGGCGGCATTCGTGGATAGTGTGGTGATTCCTTCATATGACTCTCAGTCATTCCTCCCTCACGTCGTTGGCCAACGGCACCTCCCCTTTTGCTCAGTGGTCATCACAGATCAATACGGGAAACTGCAGGGGTGAACGAGCGTTGTTGAGTGGGGTAGAAGGGGTAGAAGAGGGACACCCCACCCTTACGGCGCCTTCAAGCGGGCCAACCCATGATCACACCACCCCTGACGGCGCCTCAAAGCGGGCCGCCCCCACGCGCCCCACGCCCCCCACGCGCCCCACGTGCCACTCCACCCCTGACGGCGTTTTGAAGCGGTCATCGCAATAGGAATACAGTAGTTCATAGTCGCAGTGAACCAATACGAGATGGTCCTTGTTGATCTCAGGCTATTGGCTGTAGCGTTCCACCGTGAAGTGGAACGAAAAGAAGACGCACTATGTCACGGTCACGCATTGGCGTCTGGCGGGTCTGGAGGGTCTTGCGGATTACTTGGCAGCGCCATTTAGGGTTCGGTACTGTTCACGGCGGCGTTGTTGGCACCATTGCCGCCGTTCCATTGACGAGAAAGATCAAGATCTTGCTCGTCCGCTTTTACACATACTACCCTTGGTATCTCCTCTCGACTCTGTATTCTCTTGTTTCTCTTCTTCAAGCCCTTTTCCCTTAACAACTACGTTCAAACTACACATTTTCAGCGACTAGGGGACATGAATCCGTCGTCGACAGAAGACAGCATACCTGTTGCTGAAGTTTTTGATCACAGCGCTGCTGACATCTTGGGACTCACGCGTCCCACTGGTCCGAACAACAGTTCCCTTAACACGCAAGAGGCGTTTGCTGTTCCGCGGACGGTCGGCTCCAAAAATCAGAGCCGCCAAAAACGAGGTACCCGGCGTGGAACTGCTGCAAAAGGCACTGCGAAACGGCAGCATCACAAACGAAAGCTTCTACCTCCAAGCCATGTTACTCAGCATGCCCACTCTCTTGTGGAAAAGGCTCGTGCGAGAGCTCCGCAGATGATTCCAACTAGGTTGGTTGACCATGTCCCAGATTTCGATGCACTTGTCAGGCCGATTAATGCGGCGGAGTATCTTTCTATCACGTCTAGCATGGTTCAGTCTGGATTTAGAAAGAACGAACCAATCCTTTTCACATGTCCTGTTTTCTCTGTAGATGGTTTGAAGGTCGATATTGGGCGTTTTACGTCTGCTGGAAATCATCGCACGGCTTCTACTCGTGATTCTGGATTACCCATGATGTTCGTACAAGGGGTTACGGAGAAGGAGATGAAATCGTTGTATGAGTTCATAAAGCTGGAGGAGGAGGAGAATGGACCGGTTGCGTCAGATACGTTGGAGACTGCGCGCAGGCGGATGTTTCGAGTAATAGATTTGCTTATCATCGCCTCTCATATCAAGGATGTCGCGCCGAAGAACCGTTCTCCCCTGCAGAACGTCGCACTGGTTCGAACTTACGTGAAGGACGATGCCGTTGTGAAGTCTGTCAATCGAGGGAAGTGTGGAGACTGCTACGGTGGAATTCATCTGCTGTGGTCACGAATGTTTGCCAACATGCCGCTAAAAGTTGGTACAGATGTACATTTCCTCCTCGACGAAGGCATCTCCGACCGGCACTGCAACTGCATGCTGCGCGGGGCGATGCATCTCATCGAGACGAACATTCCGAACGTCTCCAAGGTTGGTGGGCGTCCTTCAGCGCTGGACGTTCTTTTGTTCTTGAAGAACGAGTGTGCGATGCCTGACTTCAACATAAGCCACATAAGTAACGTATCGGGCTTGCAGAACGATGAAATAAGGGACGTCATGGTCCAGGCGGTCGGTGAATACATGCACCACGGATTCCTCCAGGAAGCTGTCTTCCCGCGCAATGTCACCGACGAAATCAAGTCTACGCGAAGGGCAGGAGTAAGTGCGGCTGTGGCGGTTCGTGCTCATAAAAACGGTGCCAAGAGGAAGAGGAATGACGTGAATTACAATGAAGGCGGTTCATTTGCCGAGTTTCGAAAAAAGAAGAAGAAGAAGGCCTCTAGCGCATCGGGCCCTGCTGTAGACTGCCAAGCTCCTGGTACGAGTGGTAGGCACGACGCAGAAACCACAACCGAAGACATCCACTCGATATCCGGGAGGGGAATTTCCGCGAGAGACTCACGCGTCCCTGACCTGGTAGTGAGTGAAGTTCAACCGAGCAAAGAAAATTTGGCACTGCAGGCAGGAACGCCTATCTCCAAACCCCCTGTTCTCTCCGGAAATGTCACGGGTCCAGCAGCGGGGACCGGCTTTGAAGAAGCTGCTCCTGGGAATTTGCAGATGCTTCCCTCAATTCCGTCTGCCGCCGACACTGCTGGGTTTCCAGCTCCCGGGCAGACGGAACCGGAATTGGTGGCAACACTCCGCAGCACGTTGCAAAGCTTCAAAGCAGAAGTACAACGTCTTAAGAGGAGTGCGGAGGAGAAGCCACAGCAGGAACTGAGTTGCTTTGCTGACATTGAGGGGGTCCGCCAGGACAAAGCGACAGAACGCAGAGAGGAGAAAGAGACTGTGGAAATCTACCGAAGGGTCAGTGAAGAAGTGCATAGACATCTCGAAGCAAATCGGCAACGCCAAGCGAAATTGTACGAGGACTTTATCAAACGCGTGGACGATGAGGCTAATCGTCAAACTGTAGAATTACAGAAGGGCTCAGCGGAACGTGCCTTGGAAATTGACACACTGAAGGCGCAGATAGTAAAGTACCAACAGCAGCATGTCGCGTCTCGAGAAGCCGACCTAGAGAAAGAGGTGCAGAGACTCCGTCAGGAAGTAGACAATTTAAGAAATGCATCGAGGGCGAACTCTCAAAATGAAGTGACGGACATGCCGGAGGTACCTCGTGCTGGCCGTAGAAGCCGTCGCGTTTCACTGCCATCAATTGCAGCGCTTCGAGCTTTACCCATACATAAGATAGCTGAGTTGGAGCACATGATAGCCAAAGTCAAGAACGAGAATTACACTCAAACTGGCTTCGTGCTTTGTTAAGCATATTCTTTTCTAATCAAAGCATCTCTTTAGTACCCTAGGATGAAGTATCCTACCCTTGCACAGACACTACCCATGCTAGTGGCAACTGGTTTCTCGGCAACCTCAATGGCTCCAGAGATCAAGTCCGAAGCAATCGTTGAGCCCCCCGATTATTCAACACGAAGGACGATGCCCTTTACATGCGGATCCTTGTCACCCCGACGGATAGCTGCGCGTTTCATATCAGCTCCTTTATCAGTTCTAGGACCGTGATAGTGATGACCGTAACAATTTCTCCTTTCGGAACGCTCATAAAGCCCTTGCGCTAAGTCTTGTCGATGAAATTGGTGGACTGCTGGAATTAAATGGAGTCAGGACTCACGAGTCCTTGCAACATTATTTTTATTTCCGATTCTTGAATCAACATAGAGCACTGAAGACGCATGAATCCCAGCCGCGAAAATTTTACCGAAGACATTGTGAAAATTTTAGACACGCGACGCAGAGCATGATGACGGGGAATGCTTGTGTCGCAAAACTATCATTATATCCTACTACATGCAGGTGAGGATGTCTATTCTGTACTGGAAAAGCTGAACTCTTCGTCCTCAATGAAGTCATCTCCAATTTCGTGGTCGCCATCCTTGCCACTCACATCATTGCGGCCAACTACGTCTGATATTGGAGACGATTGGGCTCCGCGCGGATGGAAACGCATCTTTCCTTCTTTGCACACTAGATCGTCACCAGCGAATTTCAGTAGGCGACTGCGAATGTGGTCTATTTTCTTCGCATCATCTTGACTTACTTGCCAGAAGCGCTCCGTAGACACATCATGGACGTTGTCGTTGCGTACAACAGCATTTTGGAGATCTTTTACATTGTAGCAATCCGGCAACACGCGTAACCGCTCCATGTCTTGAACCGAGAAGATGTAGGAAGTGTCTGTCCCATGTTGCTTGTAGAAATCAGCAACTTGACGTTGCTCCTTCTTGTACTGCTTCTTGGCGTCAGCGGAATCACTAACGCAACTCTCTACAGTGCGGAGAGCATGAAATTCTTCCCGTACAGGGAATGTTAACTTCGGATATGTGCTTCTCTGGGACTGGCCTGAAGGGAGGAGGCTCCAGCACAGCATCCCGGATTCCTTGACGCGCACTTGGGACGGGAGATCGACAGCAAACGAGGCGTTCTTGAGAATCAGCATGTCACCGACATGCATTTTGAACTTCCGCTGTCCTTCGAAAAATGATTTGAAGAAGAATACCACTTCCTCCCGAGCCAAATACCGGGAGCTGCGACTCGATTCGGATTCAGCTTCCTCTGCATTTTCACACCCCGGTCTAGAAACATGAACTGTTCCATTGTATCCTGTGGTGACGTAGGCGAAATCCGTATCACGAGTTCGGACGTAGTCCAATTCCGTTGGGCTTCCTCCTAGATACCAGAACACATAGAACATTGAATCCAAGTCTCCCCGGAAGTATGTTGTCGGGAAACCAAATCGAGCGGGAGCCAGGAAAGATGGGGTTGTGCATCCAAGCTGTTCTCCACTGCATGCTGTCAAAAGTTCAGCCGTAGTGCACATGAGACGTGCGAGTGCGGAGTCTGTTGGGGGGTACTGATGTGAGATGAACCAAAGAGCATCACGACGAACGCTCAGAGGAGTTAAGTAGCGCTTGCATGTCGCCAAGTTTTGTTTAGCCATAGATCCCCAATTTTGAACTGTACTCCATTTCCTGTCCCACTCCGAATCTCGATGGGGCAGATAGAGTAGCTCCATAACGCCATGATGACACAGTTCTACATTGTACATCATGGACCAGCATCCACAGTAGTAGATTGGCACGGTCGATAGGGAATCATCGAATTTCCCTATGGCTCTCATCTTGGTGAAGTCGGGCATCATTTTCAGAGCATTCGACATGTTGTCGTCGAGAGTGCAGTTCGGACTGGTCTGTCTCAAAAAGTTGATTGAGGGATGTGGCACGTGGGAGATCGCCGTAGATATGGGTCGGTGACACCAAAGGGGGGAGGTCCTTGGATCTCGTACGACGCGCTTGTCTCACTTCAACAATGTGGACGGCTCGCTTGTAAGTTGATGCGTACCGGCCTGGGTATTGAGCCTTTTTCAGGTTGAGACGGCTTCCAGGCGTAAGGAAGCTGACGAGGCTTTGCAATCTGGGAGAAGGATGAGAATGGGTTTTGAGAGGGATGGGCAGGAAGTGCGTAGAAGGAAGGGCCCGGTCGTGAATATATTTCGGCATGAGAAGTGTCCGCTGGGCCGGACGCAACTGTCCAGACAGAATGAAAACGGTCAGTTCAAGAACAAGCAATTTACTGTCTGAGCCAAAATAATGAAAAATATTTGAATACCGGCCAATGTTTAAGGGACTCGGGTGTCCCAGTAGACACATCTCATGGAACCAGTGTGTCATTGAATGAATAACGCCTTGAACTGCGCCGTGGTTTAAACTCACGATCGTCACATTAGTGGCGGAGGCAGGCTAGACATTTCTACATTCTCGTTAATTTAGTCGAAAGGACTCAGACCGGACCCAGTGGTAGCAGATCTCGTCAGCAAAGAAAAGATTTCCTACGTCAACAGCAGATTCTGCGTCTTTGTCCGTACGCTCCACAGTTCGAGATGGATAGCCAGCATTGCCGCGACTGAACCTCAGATTACGCCAGACGCGTCCGTCGTCGCGCAGAGCTTGCAGCATGTTTCGAGAGCGACACGGAGGGTAGTTCCTCGGAATCATCTGAGGAGGAAGTGATCGTGGTGCACGGAAGTAATGAGGATTCCGAGGAGGTTTCGCCGTCCGTAACTGCAGCTCCTCCCGCCAAGAATGTTCGCATCATACTTGGAAAGAGCGATGGTGAGATCAGAGGACTCAGATATCCGAACAGGGTTACAACGGCGATGGTGAATTTCGAAAATGCAGGGATTAAGACAGGGAGCATAGTCTCCGGGAGACCGGCAGCGGAAGTTACTGCTGAGAAGGGAGACGGAGCTAGTATAAGCACCCTTGCACGCCACAAAGCGGGAGATTCAGTGCGGCAATCACCAGAGGGCGTAGGTAGTGGCGGGAGGACATTCTTGTCGTCTACTATTTCGCAGGCTCCATCAAGTTCTGGGACGCGCGAGTTTCAGAACCCTGTTCTGATGCCGACTACTCTGCAACAACAGTCCCAGGGCCCTCTTAGGATGCCCACAGGTCGGACTGAAGCTGCCTCAGATACAGTTACGCACGTGATTAATAGCGCCGTAGCTGCCAATACACGTCCGCATGCGTCCCTGGCGGATCTCACGCCGGCTGCAACCGTCAGAGATTTGACAACGGAAGAGAACAAGGTTGTGAACAAGAGAAAAAACTACACCGTTGGGGATCAACTAGTTCGGCATGGGCAGGCGCATAGTTTCCTGAGTGTAAATGCATGGGCGGGAGATGTGATAATCAACTCTTTCTCTGTTCGAATCAACGAGAGAAATCGTAACAGTGTGGCGTCTGACCCCAGCTACCCTTCCATGTATGTTTTCAATTCTTTTCTCGCCGACCACCTACTTCCGGTGAAGGAATCCGATCTGGTCACGCGCAGTACCACTCACGAAGAGGTGAAGAACTGGTTTAGAAGGAAGAACGGCCCCACTGTTTTTATTGGGGACATGGATGTGTTGATGTTTCCGTTGAACGAAAAACAGTGTCACTGGGCCCTACTCTTTGTGGATGCAAGGACACGGTCTCTAGTGTTCTACGACCCCCTCGGCAATGCGTTGAAAACCAGGGAACGTGAAAGGTGCAACTGTCTGAGGCAGTATGTCCTTGAAGAAGACAAGAACAGAAAGCGACAAGGACCTGCTCCAGTAGTCTCTACCTATGATGGAATCGAGGAATGGCCATTGAACGTGAGCAAAAATTTCCTGAAGCAAATGGACGGGGACTCCTGTGGCCTATTCATCATGTGGGCGGCGTACTATGTGGAGAGAGGCTACCGACCAACTTTTGGAACGCACGATAGACAAGTTCTTCGCAAACGTACAGTCGCCGTAATACGTGATATGGACGTTGGTTTAGAAAAGTAAGTGTAGTTGTGTAGCTGCTTAGCTAGTGCAAACGCACTTCGCGACCCTTTGCTACGCGTGTGCCTTCAACATAATAAAGGAATATTCCTTATATATACTCATCGCCAAACTAATTCTCGCCTTGTCAATACATGTCATAAGCTTGTCAATGAAAAGTTTTTAAGGCTTGTTTCCTATTTCAGAGGTTGTATCACAAATGAATGGCTGACAAATGAATGGAATGGTAGTAGTACTGGAGCTCGTAATAAACCCGTTCTTATCTCCTGCACAAGTGCTTAAACGTACACCGGCTAGTTATCCACGAGTATATTTTTATTAGTTAGGACGCAAGCGTCCGCACTGAGCACATCTTCACCCACAGATGCACTGACGTGAAAGGAGTGATTAAGGCAAAGATGTAAAGCCTCATGACTCACTACTCAAAAGTCATATACATGACAGCCTACAGTTTGAGTGCCCCTACTCCCCTATCCTGGCAAGATAAGAACCCATCTGCAATTCACTCGGCATTTTCTTAGGATTGCCCAGTCGGACAACAGTTACAATTCATGCCCAGACAGTCGAAGTAACACCATTCTATATCACTGTCGGATACAAACCTCGGTCTATTCTCGAACACCATCGTTTTTTTCGCTCGTGCACGAATGTTGTTGATGATAGTGTGAAAGGCAAGCATCGAAACATACAGATGACACCCAGAATTGCGGAGAGACGAAGATAAAAGCTTGATTCTGTGGTATAACCCCAAACGCAAATTAGATTACGATTGGATCAGGGACAGTAAGGCAACGAGCCTTACAGCCATGCGCGCACACACGTGTCCTCCACGTGTACGGGACGCGTGCTACACGTGGACTGTCAGCCCCGTCGGCTGACAGCGCTACAGTGTCGGTAGACCGGCACTACAGTAGAGTTATGATAGACTACGATGTACATTAAATATGAGCGGACCGCCGGCGGTGGAGGACGACAAGCACGGACTTGTCAAGGATCCTCCACCTTGGTCCGCCCGCTTACTTTTAGGTACTTCCGTCCGTTTTACTTAGAAGTAGCACCGCTCGCGGGTTGAGGACGCGCGTAGCACGCCCACGAGCCGGCTCCGCCTCCGCCCGTCGGTATTGGATCGTCACCCAGTACCGCTCCGGGGCGTCGAGGCGTAGAACCGCTCGCGCATGCGCGCGTCCTCCCCGATCCCGCTCTACCACCGCTACCTGGAGCCCGTGCTCGGTACCGTGGGTGGGCCGTGCTTCTGTCTTCCCGCCGATCAGGGTCTTTCCGAACTGTCAGTACTCACCCCCCTCGTCGTTGGGGGTGATTATACTACAGTGGTCTCCCGACCTAGAAGACTCTCACGATCGAGCCGAGAAGACTATCGTTTACCTCCGCGTCCTTACGCGTCGAGATGAGTGGCGAATATCCCACCTCGATTCGCTCGGAGCCCGCCGATGTGCAAGAGGCCGCGCTCCGCGTCCGAGTCGGCGACGGCGACGCTGGTCCCCGAGACCGCGAACCGTCGCCCGGCTTCTCCGAAGGACGCGCTCGCGCGATGTACGATCGCATCGCGGAGTATATCGAAGATGTCCGAACATCCCTCCGTATCGACGTCTCCGACAGCGTCTACGCCCGCTGTATGGATGAGTTGCGCTCCCTCCGCGAAGGAAGGTTTGAGCGCGTAACTCAGTCCTTGGAGAACCTGCGCGCCCTCGTCGACCAGCTACAGTCCCGTTTGGTACTGGTCGAAGAGGCGCGCATCGATTCCCCCGCCATGGACGTTGCGGGTCAACCCGCGAGTGCGAACTCCGGGGTCCGACGCAACCCGCAACCCTTCCCATCAGCCGAACAGATGGGAGCGTTCGCGCACATGGCGGCGGAGCTCAACTCAACGCGCCGCCGTGCCCGTGAGATGGAACAAACCTCGGCCGAGAGGCCGCCCGGAGCCCCCTCGAGTGGGCCCGGTGCCACTGTTCCTTCGGGCGCATCCGGAGCGCAGGAGTGGCCCCCGACTGGAGCCGTCACCAGTCGGAGGGCGGAGGACATCAAGCCGACGGCGGACGCGAACTTCGCGTCCGAGACTCAGGCCCTGCCGTATGCATCCGGAAGCATGCGGCAGTCCCGACGGGTACCGGACGAACCCGACCGTGGCCGTGGAGGAGTCGCCCGCGGATCAGGGGAACCGATTCTCCCCTTCGATCCTCGCTGGGGCGGCTACCAGCCAGCGGATCTTACCGCGCATCCCGGCCCCGTCGACGTCCGAACGTTGCCCGTCACGCCGTTCGGAACGTTGGGCCCCTCCGAACCCGGGCTCGAGCCCGTCCACACCATGATACAGGAGTTCAGCGCCGTCGCGAACTACCGCATGTATCGGTTGGACAACACCTCGAGGCTCGTTACCTCGGGTGACGCGGGACGGATCGCGAAGTACGTCCAACGCTGCCGTGGGCTCCGTCCCACGATGAAGAGCTTCGACGGTACTGACGCGATTCAGTTGCTCCCGTTTCTGAAGGATATCCGGATAACCTTCAATGCCCAGCACCTGACCGAAGGTGTGGCAATCCGTGTCTTCGCTCACTTCCTCGAGCGGGACGCGGAGCGGTTGTATACGAGTTACACCATGCGCGGCCTCCGCGCCGGCCAGCTCCACGACGACACGAGCTGGCCTGGCCTCGTCAACCAATTTATCAAACGCTACCTAACCGACGACGTGTTGGGAGAAGCGTTTGACGCTGTCGCGTCGGCGCGACAGCTTCCTCACGAAACCGAGAACACGTTCGCAGACCGGCTAGAATCCGCCGCGTTCCGATGCACGGCCGTGTTCTCAGAACAAGCTCTCGCGCATTAATTCGTGCGCGGGCTGTCCACTGCGACCCGGGCCGCAGTGGCAGAGACGATGCAAAGGTTGCCCGGACAACAGAAGACCGAACTCTCAACGATTCGCCGTATCGCAACGGCCGAGGGTACAACCTACCGCGCTCGTCGCGGGTTGCCGCTGCCGGACCCGAAGCCGGCAGCGAAGGGAGTCCGAACTCCAAGGTCGCACGGAACAAGTTCGCCGGCGACCGCCCTCCACATTGGAGAAGATGAGTGGCAGGCCGACCCTGTCCTCATCACGCAAGGCTTCGAACGGGCAGGGGGCCGACCCCCTACGCCAGCTTCCACCGGTTCGACCGGAAGCTTCGCAACGGCGTTCGCACACACGCCGAGGGCCATGGGTGGTCCGAACCACAACATGGCCGAGCTGGATATCTCTCGTCGAGAAGGAGACCGCGGGCTGCCTAACGTGCCTCGACTCACCGATGAGGAGGCACGCCACGCGGCGACTTTCGCGTCGACCGATGGCAGCGCGTACATTTGTTGGCTGTGCCGGACGTACGGCCACGCCATGTACGCGTGCCCGTTCCTGTCGCCTGAACAACGTCAGTTCACGGCGTACAGGAACTACCGCTATCAGATGGAGACGCGCCCCGGAATGCGCAATCTCATCCAGCAGTCTACGCGGGCAGACCGAGGCCCGCCTCGAGGTGACCCGAGCCGATCGGGTAGGGGCGTCCGTTTTGCCCCTCGTGAAGGCGGGTACCGATACCAGGGGACCGATCAAAGGGATCGACGTGACCCTCGTCGGATGGATACGCGATATCCCCGTCGAGATGGGCGAGGCGACCGGGGCCGACCCCCGTTGCTCCAAGGGGTACAGAACGCCATCATGTACCTCCAAGACTGGGCTGGTGAGACGCACCCCCAGCCCACGGAAGGAGGCGGAGGGGAGCCCGTTCTCTCCGCCCCTCGAATATTGCAACGGCCGGACGTTGCAATCCAAGGCCACGAAGTATCCGATTACTTCGTAGAAGATGGCCAGTCGGGGTGGGGAAACCGTCCCCATCCGCGCGGCCAAGGGCCCGTCGACGCGCTAGCTAACGATAGCCAAGCAAATAGCACTGACAGCTCGGGTAGTTCGAAAAACCCGTAAAGACGGTTACGTTCGCGCGGTCGCGTGAACCGTCTTGTCAAACCAACCTTGACCCGCCCCTATTTGTCCCCGGCAGGGGAGGGGAATGTTTACCGATATTATTCCCCTCAACCCCGCACAAGCGCACTGAGACACCCGTAAGCTCGGTGCGAAAGGACGAAGACGCTGAGGCAACCGTGAGCCCGGCGCACATGGAGGAAGGCATTGTGGCAACCGTGAGCCAAGTGCCTAACAAGAAGCGCATCGAACGCGCCAGCGGCCCGACCCAGGGGGACCCGGGGCCGCCAGAAGAATTCAAGCCGCGTACGAACGCGACTTGTCGCGGGGACGCGGCCGACCGAAGGGCGCCCCGCGACCAAGGCCGAAGGACGCGGAAGAGAAGTCGGAACCGGCGCCGGCGGCCCCGGCGGAACGATCTCGCCGAGCCGGGCGCGCCAAGGGTGGTCGACGGCGTCATTTGCCTTATGACGTCGAAGATTTACAACGTCCTCGGCTCGATAGCTACGGAGGGAAATGCCTTCAAGCCCCGCACGATCGCCGTTGATACGTGCTCAGGGTACAATCTGGTGAGGAAGGCGGACCTTCCTCCCGATTGGTCGCGGTACGTTATCCGCGACGCGCCACTGCCCCGATTGGCAGGCGCGAATAGCAACCCGCTTAAGCTCTCGGCCGTCGTACGCCTGGCCGTGCGGTTGAGGAACACGACGTTTCGAATTCCGTTCGTCGTGGCGAACCAGCTCGCCGTGCCGGTCCTCCTTGGTACGTCCTTCATCGATACACACGTACGAAGTATCGACATCGAAGCTCAACGGTTGGAGCTCCGCCAAGGTGGCTCCGTTGCCATCGTCGACGGGAAGGGCGAGCCGACTCCCCCAACCAGGCGGCACGGACGTCAGACAAGCCGGGCTGACGCACGCGACGAAGCCCCGCAGGCGATCCGAATCGCCCGCTGGGTTACCATTCCCGCGAGGTCGCAGGCCCGTGTGCGCGTCACCACGGCGGGGAGGGGCCTCGTGTTTATGGAGCCGAAGCCATCACTCCAACATCGACATGGAGTGAGGCTGACGAACGGCGTCGCCGAGGTCCTGCCGAACCAGACCTTCGACGTCATCGTCGCGAACTTTTCGCGACGGGAAAGGCAGCTTCCGAAACACACCGTTGTGGGATACGCTAAACGCAACCCCCTCGCAATCCTGACGCCTGAACGCCGCGTCGCCGAGGGGATCGCGCACGCGCTACACCTCACCGACTTGACCGATCAAGTCGGAACGGCAGGAGCTGGTCGACCAGGCTCCGCCCAGGGGGCAACCGTTGAGGAGAGAGGAGCCAGTACGGACGGCCGACTGGTGAAGTGCCCGCCGCCGGAAGGGGGCACTGCACCCGCCTCTAAAAAGGATCCCGAAAATCCGCCCGAGGATTGGGAAAGAGAAATCGACTTGTCATACGTCGATAGTGACAAGTTCCGGGGCCACGTGCTCGAGATGCTCCGTAAGCACTCGAGTCTGTGGAGCGGGGCGCTCGGAACGATCCGAGCGACCGAACACCGCATTCCCCTCGAACCGGGTACGAAGCCGATACGTTCAATGCCCTACCGAAAGGGGCCGGCTATGCGTGAGATGGTCGCCAAGGAAGTCGACAAAATGTTGAACGCAGGGGTAATCGAACCCGCGAGCACCGAGTGGGCGTCTCCCGTGGTGCTCGTACCGAAGAAAGACGGCTCTCTTCGGTTCTGCGTGGACTACCGGCGTCTCAACGCGAAGACTGCAGCGGATTCGTATCCGCTGCCACGGATGGACGACTGCATCGATTCGCTCGGAGATGCAGCCGTCTTCACGACGTTGGACTGCAATTCCGGTTATTGGCAGATCCCCGTCGCTCCGGAAGACCGGGACAAGACCACGTTCACTACGCATATGGGAACGTTTCGCCATTTGCGTATGCCGTTCGGGCTAAAAGGGGCACCGGCCACCTTCCAGCGTGCCCTCGACATCATCCTATCTGGCGTCCGATGGCAGATATGCCTCGTCTACCTGGATGATGTCATCGTGTTCTCCCGTACGCACGGAGAACACGCGAAGCATCTCGACACTGTCTTGAGCTTGTTGAGGAGCGCCGGAATCTCCCTCAAGCTCAAGAAGTGTAGCTTCTTCCAACCGAAGGTGCATTACTTGGGGCACGTCATTTCCCCAGGTAAGCTGAGCGTCGCCGAAGCGGCGGCGGACGCCTTCAAGACGTTCACGTTTCCGAGGACGTTGACGCAGGTGCGCTCGTACCTCGGAGCGTGCAACGTCTACCGCCGCTTCGTGAAGGGGTTCGCGAAAATTGCGCGCCCATTAACGGACATGACGCGCAAGGACGCGGACCCCAACTTCGACGACCCGACCGAGCTGCATCTTCAAGCGTTCGAAGCGTTGAAGGAGCGGATGATTTCCCCGCCGATCCTAGCATTGCCGCGGTACGGTCGGCCGTACATGATCGACACTGATGCTAGTGCCTATCAACTGGGCTGTACGTTGCTCCAGGAACACGAAGGCGCCAACGACTGGCGCCCCGTGGGGTATTGGTCGCACTCACTGTCTGATAGTGAGCGCAACTACAGCGCTACGGAACGCGAGTGCTTTGCCGTAGTGTGGGCCGTACGCACACTACGGCCGTACATCGAAGGTACCAAGTTCACCGTCCGGACGGACCATGATGCCCTCCGATGGCTTATGTCCCTCACGGAGAGCTCCGTAAGGCTTACCCGGTGGCGACTACGGTTGGCGGAATACGACTTCACCATCCAGTACCGCCCCGGGCGCGTGCACCAGGTGCCCGATGCCCTGTCACGCCTCGTGTCGCCAAGGGTCACCGACAACCTCGCCCAGTCGTCGAAGTGGATGACGACATTCCCACCTTCGATGCGGGTACGACCGTCCGTGACATGTCGGACGACCTCGCGGACCACGTCTGTACCGCGAGCTGCGATCACAAGGCCGTCCATGTCTTCGTGACAACAAGGAACCAAGCCGGATCGCGAAGAGGGTCGCGCGTCCGTACGCGCGACGAGCCGAGGGGCGACGACGAGGCCCCCGCTCTTGAAGGACCCACCTCGTTCTGGGAGGAGAACGACGAATTCGACGCTGTCGACATCGAGCGCGCCGAACAACCCGAAGTTGGCGCGCCCGCCTCCACGGTCGCCCCTCCGCAGGACGACCTTCCGGCCCCTCTTACGTTAGAGGAGATAGCCGAAGAGCAACGCGTGGATGACTTCTGCCAGACCGTACTGGCGCGACAGTCAGAGTCCCGGGACTCCGCGTTCTTCGAGGACCACCACGGGGTGCTCAAACGGAGACACCCCTTCGACCCTGACATCGTGCAGGTCGTGGTGCCACGGACGCTACGGGCTCGGCTTCTCCAGCTCTGCCACACACCAACCATCGCGGGGCACCCGGGCCAGAACCGTATGTACTTCGCGCTCCGTCGCGAGTACTACTGGCCCCATCTCGCTGCAGATGTCGCAGCTACGGTGCGAGGGTGCCGAACATGCGCGATGAACCGTGTCAAGTTGCGGAAACACCTCAACCGTTTGAAGTTGTTTCCGGCAACACGGCCGCTTGAGAGCCTCGCCATCGACATCTTGGGACCGCTACCCAAGACGAAGGCAGGGAAACGGTTCCTTCTCGTAATTACGGACCGTTTCACCAAGCTGACTCAAGTTGTGGCACTGCGGACCGTAACCGCGTACACGGTAGCCGTCGCGTTCTGCGACGCGTGGGTATTTAAATACGGCGTCCCACGCTCGCTACTGTCGGATAACGGACCGCAGTTTAACGCGAAGTTCTTCCACAGCACGTGCCGTGTCCTGGGGGTGACGAACTTGTACACTTCGGCGTACCACCCCCAGACGAACGGGCAAGTCGAGCGATACAACCGGACCATCGCTTTGATGTTACGCAATTACGTCGGCGAACATCAGGACGACTGGGACGTGTACGTGGGGCCGCTCACGTACGCGTACAACTCCCACGTACATCGTACGACGAGTACCACGCCCTTCGAGCTCGTCCTCAGCCGACCCCCGCCGGAGTTCTCTCTACGTAGAGCCGACGGTGACGCGCCCCCGTCCGATAGGGGCAACGCGCGCGCTGAGTTCCTCAAGACGTTGGACGACACGATCCAGAAGGCGTACGGGAGCCTGCGCCGGACGCAGGCTCGGTACAAGCGCAACTTCGATAAGCGCGTCAGGCGGCTCAACGCACGTATCAAGCCAGGTAACTACGTCTACCTGAACCCCACCGATGGGGCAAAGACGTCTAACAAACTCGCGTCGCCCGCCGTTGGACCATACCAGGTACTCGCCAACGACCGGCGAACCATCACGATCGATCGTGATGGTGTTACCGAGCGCGTTTCCGCAGACCGCTGCGTGTACGCCCCACCACCGACGGGCGCGGCGCGGGCGAGCACGACAACCCCAAGTGACCTTGCCGACAAGGTCACCAAGGGCACGCAGTACGCGGTCGAACGACTACTCCGGCATCGAGCCTTGGAGGACGGAACTACGGAGTTCCTCATCAAGTGGGCGGATTACGACACGCCCACCTGGACCGCGCGGACTCACGTCCCGGAGGAGTTGGTGTCTCGTTACGCCCAACGCCTCTGGAGACGCACCGGCAGAGACCTCGTCTCAGACGCGAACGCGGACGCTCGCGCTTAAGGAGGGGGCCCTCCACCGCTCTGCTCCGTTGCAGTTAAAGGCAGCCCCTCGCGGTATGACAGAAACCTTAAGAACGGAAGGACAGGTGTCTCGAGAGGCACCAGCGAACTCGCAAGGATGCGAAGACGTCGAGGCGCACCGGCGGTCAAGCCATCCGACAGCCGCCGCCCGCAAGAGGGAGGAGGACAGACAGTACGTACGGCAAAATAGCACACCCGCCGAACCGCCGGCAAGGTGCGGGATGCCCTGGTCTCACCAGGGCCGTCAACCCGCAGGCGAGTCGGTACACCCGACGGAAGACCGGATCATCGTCCGGTCGCTGTGCGCAGTGTACGAGGAGACGTGCGACACATGCAGACGGAGGTTATGCAGCATAGGGCCGCATTCGGTGGAGCGCGCCACAAGACAGTTGCCAAAGGGGGATCGGGCAAGAGCAACCCGATCGGAGGGTCAGTGTTATACCCCCACGGACTCGAGACACCTCGAAACAGCCACGGACGCGTGCCTCATGATACGGAAAATGACGAAAAGAGGAGAACGTTACACGTGAGCGGCGCTCGGCGATGCACGACACGCGCCAACCACGCTTGCGCCGTCACCAAATCACCGCCTCCCCCAGCCTGCGAAATTAGCAAAAAATAATTAAGGGGAGGAAATTACACTGGCACGTGCCTTGCGCGCATGGGCACGGTAGCACCTCCACCGACGACCGGTAACAAGGTGAACGACGCCGCCCCATGGGTACACACGTCCGCCCCCGGTCCGAATACCGGACGGACACCGCAACACCATACGCGCGCGCCCTTGCCCCGAGTGGCGAGGGACGCGCGACAGGTAAAGACCTCCGTTCGGCACTGCGCCCTCGCCCCCGACTGGCGAGGGGCGCGGGGCCTCAGACATACCCCGCCGCGCACGCCCTCGCCGCCGACGGCGAGAGGCCTCAAGAAGGACAAACGGCGCACGCGCAGTTCCCCCGCCACCGATGGAGGACGTCGCACAAAGAAAAATAAGTACGTCCACGCCCTCGCCCCGATGGCAAGGCGCGTGCGCGGGCAAGAAGCCGGCGCACCGCAGCGCGAAGGCCTCGCGCCGCGCCCTCGCCACCGAGGCGAGGGCCGGCAAATATAAGGAACGTCGCTGCGCGTCGTCTCGCGCCGCGCCCTCGCCACCGAGGCGAGGGCCGGCAAATATAAGGAACGTCGCTGCGCGTCGTCTCGCGCCGCGCCTTCGCCACCGAGGCGAGGGCCGGCAATCATAAGGAACGTCGCTGTGCCTCGTCTCGCGCCGTGCCCTCGCCATCGGCGGCGAGGGCCGGCAAATATAAGGAACGTCGCTGTGGCTCGTCTTGCGCCGTGCCCTCGCCGCCGACGGCGAGAGGCCCCAAGAAGGACGACTGTCGCGCGCGCCCTCGCCCCGAACGGCGAGGGACGCGCGAGACGAAGACAATGCGCTGTGCTCCGCCCCGGACGATGAAGGGGCGGGACGTGAAGACAGACGTTCGCTGCGCCGCGCGCCCTCGCCCCGAATGGCGAGGGACGTGATAGATAAGAGCGTTCGTTGTGCGCTAGGCCCTCGCCACCGATGGCGAGAGGCCTCAAGGAGAATATGAGTTCGCGCGCGCCCCTGCCCTCGCTACTGGATGGCGAAGAGGGACGAGGGGAACGCGATCTGCTATCGCCCCTTCCTCCTCCGCTTTGAGGAAGGCATGGGCGGGCGTGCTGTGTCACGCCGATGACAAAGGGGATTTAGAAGCAACGAACAGACTCGAAGAAACGCGTCACGATGGAAGCAATGTTTACTGTGTCGTCCTCGACGACGTAAGGGAAGAAGGGCACCGCGCGGTTCACGACCAGACCGCGCGGTCAGCGGCTCGCATTGTTCGAGTGCCCGCGAGACCCCGAAGTGTGTTTATCCGGGGGACAATACCCCGGATGCCGAGGTGTCTCGGTGTCCAGTTCGGCGAGGCTAGGCATGAAGACATGCGGCGTGTCCTCCCCGGACGCCCAGCTTCGGGGAGGGGGAGGACCGGGCTCATAATCAGCGTACGGATCGCGCCTGACGGGAGGGACCAGAGCGTTAGTAGGAGCGCCACCCGACGGCAAGGGTACCGACTGAACCGAACGCAGACGGTCGCGTTCGCGTCGATAGCGCTCGCGTTCGTGCAGGACTCGCTCGTAGACGACCGCCTGGCGTTCGGACGCCTCGCGTATAGCGGCCACCTCCTGGGTCACCCGTTGAAGTTCTGTGGAGCGCGCCGCCAGGTCGTCACGAAGACCGCGCGCTTCGTCACTCCGAGCCAGAAACCAGTCTGCAAGGGTGCCCACCAGCCCGCCTACCGTCCAGGTCCGCTGGCTGGCGACCCCCAAGGCCCGTACTACCTTGGGAACGGTCACCAGCTCCCCTTGGGGGAGCACGAGGTCGCGTACACAGTGCGCCGGCGGCGTGGCCTGCGCCACCTCGTCAAGAGGCGGGACGGGGAGGATGGCCCCTGTAGAGGCAAGGCCCCCTGTCCCGGGGCGACCGACCCCTGACATCGTACGGTAGGGGTTCAGGTTGAGACCAGCGGGGTCCACGCACGCGGCGTCGAGGTCCCGGTAGCGCTTTCGCCGGTCCCGCCGACTCTCGGACCCGACGCCTCCCCTCTTCCCCGTGTTGCCGACAACCAAGGGGACAGGAACGGAGCGAGCGACGAAGGCATCCGACGCCGGTTCGTATGTGACGAAGGAAGCCCGGGCCCCGGTGGTATATTCCATCCACGGGTGATGGTTCCGCGAGCTGATCTCGCCAGCACGGACCATGAGGCCCACGGCCTGGGCGAACGTCCAGGGGACGTGGGAGGACCCGTGCTCTGTCGAATGGAGGACGGCATCAGGAAGGCCGGACACGACGCGTCCTACGAACGTGACCGTAGAGTCCGCCTGAATGAAGACTCGCTTGTTCATGTGCGCCTCGGCCATGAACGCGCAGCACACGGACCAAGCCCACTCGCGCTCATAATTATACGCGAGCCGCGAGTGGGCTGGGTGCTGCGGGTTGGCACACGCAATCCCGAAATGCTTCAAGACCGGAGGCAGAAGCGGGTGCACTCCGAGCGAGGGAAAGCTCTCCCTCACGTCGACAGGGAGAGCGGGGAAGTCTTCCGGAGACAGGCCGGACGCGAAGGCAGACGTCGTAACAACACGACCGTCCGCCTCGTTCTCCCGCCGATAGGCGGACCAATCGTGGTGGGCGAATCCCACACCGTGGAGACGCATCAAGGAGCACGAAGACTTCTGCAGAGCCACCCGGGGCTTAGTGAACGCATAGGGGCGGGGCGACACGTACAGCCCCGCCACCTCCGGTAACACGAACCGCCGGGCGTCGACCTGTCTTGCGTTAGACAGGAACGATCCCATCCGGTCGACGAAGAGGACCTCCGCGACACTGTACGCGAAGGTACGATCTCCGATCAGCTCGTCCGGCAGCTGGTACCCGGAGCCGCCGCCTTCGCCCATCAACCGGTGTAGAACGGACGACGCCTCCTGCACACCACCGGCTTCGCGAACCTTGAACACGCGGGCTAGGTCGGAACGAAGCCACGTGCAGGAAGAAAGTTCCTCGACGGTTACCCCCGAGCGGCCGCGGCGGCGCCAGGGGTACCGTAGCTTGCTGATGGGGAGCGGTGGGACTTCGAACGACGGTACCCCTAGCCACCGAGTGGCAGAGGGCGACTCCCCCTCCCCATTGACGGTAGAGGGAAGGGGATCAGGGGGTGGAGGACCGAAGGACGCGCCATCCATCTTGCGGGCCGCCCCCGACGCGAGGGGAGCGGCCGAGCCGCACCGGGCGGCAGAGAGAGCGGAAGGCGGGATGTCGGCTGCTGGGACGGAAGGGGTAGCCGGGCGAAACGAAAGGACCGGCTTGGATGGCCCCTCACCGGGGGCCACCAGTTCCAAAGACACGGTCGTGGACCGCGAGCGGGACTTCTGGAAACCCGGCGGAGGGAGCGGACCCGCTTGGGCCAGGACGACGCCACCCTCACGCCGTCCGGATGACGCACTTGGGAGTCCGAGCCCGCTCGAAGGCGGGGTCCCGACGGCCACCGCCTCCGCCATAGTTGGCTTCACGACGCCCGGGGGTGACTGCGGGAGAGGAATAGACCGCGGGTCGGCCATGCTGACACGGGCGGTGACGCGAGAGGGGACGACCAAATGGCGCTGTCAAGGACGAAGTGGGACAGTGCGCAAAGGGGGGGGGGAAATTCGTATACCAGGTCGGATCTGCTCGGGGTTCAGGGAGTGGGACGGACAGGTTCTGCAAGCCTCAGGAGTGAACGCGGACGTTCACTCTTGAGGGGGGGGTGATGTGGTATAACCCCAAACGCAAATTAGATTACGATTGGATCAGGGACAGTAAGGCAACGAGCCTTACAGCCATGCGCGCACACACGTGTCCTCCACGTGTACGGGACGCGTGCTACACGTGGACTGTCAGCCCCGCCGGCTGACAGCGCTACAGTGTCGGTAGACCGGCACTACAGTAGAGTTATGATAGACTACGATGTACATTAAATATGAGCGGACCGCCGGCGGTGGAGGACGACAAGCACGGACTTGTCAAGGATCCTCCACCTTGGTCCGCCCGCTTACTTTTAGGTACTTCCGTCCGTTTTACCTAGGAGTCGCACCGCGCGCGGGTTGAGGACGCGCGTAGCACGCCCACGAGCCGGCTCCGCCTCCGCCCGTCGGTACTGGATCGTCACCCAGTACCGCTCCGGGGCGTCGAGGCGTAGAACCGCTCGCGCGTGCGCGCGTCCTCCCCGATCCCGCTCTACCACCGCTACCTCGAGCCCGTGCTCGGTACCGTGGGTGGGCCGTGCTTCTGTCTTCCCGCCGATCGGGGTCTTTCCGAACTGTCAGTACTCACCCCCCTCGTCGTTGGGGGTGATTATACTACACGAAGCCTTGCGTCAAAGTTTCGCTTGTAGCGCGCTTGTTCTTTTCGCAGGCTCTTATCAGCGCCTTTCATCAGGCTTTCCAACCACGACTGCCATTTCAGGTAATACGCTCGATTCAAGCTAAATCCTTCCAAACTTGGCTGCGCTTGTAACGCAATGCTTCTCGGAGCCCGAGCTAACACCAGCTCAAAGGGCGCAATATTCGTAGTTCGATGAACTTGCGTGTTGTATGCGAACGTCACAGCGTCGCTAAATAGGTCCCAGTCCTTGGGATGCTCTCCAACATATTTTCGCAACGCGGAAGTCAGCGTGCGGTTAAACCTCTCAACTTGGCCGTTGGCTTGCGGGTGGTACGTAGTCGTGAACACCTTGCGTATGCCGAGAACTCGGCAGACGTTCTGAAAGAACCGGGCCGTGAACTGTGTTCCATTGTCGGACAGCAGCTTGACCGGCGGTCCGTACACGAATACCCAATGGTGAACGAAGGCTTGTGCGATGTGCGCAGCTGATATCTTCTTCAACGGTACGGTTCGTACCAGTTTCGAGTATCGATCGCTGATCACGAGATTATACCGATTCCCTCGTTTACTTGTAATTAACTCGCCGAGAATGTCGATGGCGACAAACTCCAGCGGGGCTTTGGGCGTGAACAGCGTCATTTCCTTCGTGTTTTTTCTTAACTTCACCCTTTCCCGCGCACATGCGGCGCAATTCTTCGCAACTGGATAGCAGTCTAGGGCTATCGTAGGCCAGTAAAAATATCTTCTTAATGTCTTGTAAAGTTTCCTGCCTCCCGGAAGGCCTGCCAATTTTGCGTAGTGGCTCAACCCTAGGACGCGGTCCCTTAATGATTGTGGTATCACCATTTGTACAAACTCTGCCGCGGTACGGCAAAGAGTTCCTTCGAGTTCCTCGGTCTCCACGCTGAACGTTCTCACCTTTCAGGCGTTCATTTCTTCTTTGATGCGATTGCAGAAGGGGTCGACGGCTTGCTCGCGAATGAGCTCCTCCGGAGTGACAGCTTGGAATTGATCGAGGCGATCACGGGCGGTCCCCCCCTCAAGAGCGAGGATGTCGTCTATCGCGTCAAAACTTTCCTCGTCCTCCACTGTACCCTCGTCCGGTTCGGCCGTAAAGCATGGGATTTCGTCGTCGATTTCGTCGACGGTTTCTCCTGCGGTCCGCAACCTTGACAAAGCGTCCGCCTGGCTGTTAGCCTTTCCCTTTTTGTACTTGATTTCAAAATCGAATTCCGAGAGGCGTAGCCTCCATCGGATTAATCTCCCGCTGGGGTCGGTTACGTTCATCAACAACCTCAATGAGGCATGGTCGGTATGCACGATGAAGTGCTCGCCATATGGATATGGTCTTAAAGTCTGTACGGCCCAAATTACCGCTAGACATTCTTTTTCTGATACAGAATAGTTTCTCTCGGCTGCGGCTAACGTTCTTGAAAAGAACCCGAGGGGTTTGCGTTGCGCATCCGGGTGTGTTTGAAATAATGCAGCGCCGATTTGATAGTCGCTTGCATCGGTATCTACCGAGTAGGGTAGGTCCTTCTTCGGCAGCGCCAACACCGGCGGTGCCAGGATGGCGTTCTTGAGCTTATGAAAAGCTTTCTTGCACGGTTCGTCTAATCCTTCCAACTGGACCGGTTGTCCTTTCTTCAACAGTTGGTTTAGAGGCTGCGCAATTTTGGCATAATGCGGAACGAACCTGCGGTAGACATTGCAAAGTCCCAGGAAGCTTCTAAGCTGTGTCTGTGTTCGCAGGTACCGCATTTGTTCCAACGCGGCGGTTCGCGCGACATCGACTTCTAGAGTACCTGGGCGGACGACGTGGCCCAGGTACTTGATCTTTTCCACGAAAAATTCGCACTTGCGAAGCTTGAGCTTGACACCTGCCGTTTCCAATACGGAAAGTATTTCATCCACGTGCACGATGTGCTCCTCCCACGACTTGCTAAAAATTATTATGTTATCCAGATACACCAAACAACATTTCCAACGGAACGGGGAGAGCAGGATATCCATTGCTCTCTGGAACGTCGCTGGCGCGTTGGTTAGCCCGAAGAGCATTCTTGAGAAGCGATACAGACCTGAGTGACACGAAAATGCGGTCTTGTCGCGATCGCACTCAGGGATAGGCATCTGCCAATATCCCGAAATCGCGTCCAACGCGGAGAAAACCTTGGTGTCACCAAGCGAGTCTAGACACTCATCCATGCCCGTTAAAGGGTACGTGTCCTTCACCGTCACTGCGTTCAGCCTGCGGTAGTCTACGCAAAAACGCATGGACTCGTCCGGCTTGGGCACCAGCAACACGGGCGACGCCCATTCTGACTGCGCTGGTTCTATCACTCCTGCCTCTAACATCTTCTGCACCTCTGCATCTTCTACTTCGCGGGCTTTAGGCCCGGCTCGATACGGGGCTTGTGCAATGGGACGAGTCTCGGGGATCAGCTTGATCCGATGGACTGTGGCATTAATTTCGCAAAGCGTCGCATCCCACATCCTTGAATACTTCTTCAACATCCGACGAAACCGCTCGCGCAGCCGGTCCGGCACGTGGCTCAGGTCGAGTTCCTCCACGTCCGGCGGTGGCGGCTCAATCCTGCGTTGCGGCTTCGTAGATGCCGACGCGGAGAGCCCTGCCGACCGTTCTTCTGGCTGGTCCTCGCGGCCTTGATCCGACGGTTCGCATCTTGTCTCACCCGTAGGCGCCTTGGTGGAATTAGGAAAATTTTCCTTCTTCCTTTCTTGAATTCCGAGAACTTCACCAATGGTGGTTTTGCTCTCGAGCGCGGCTCTCGGATGCCGTAATAATTCTGCCACCACCTGGCCTTTTTGCACCCTAACAGGGTACGTCCTAAAATTCGCAACGAGTAAAGGAAATGGCCTGTCAGGCTCCACCTGAACGACACAATTCGTGCACGTCAACCCATGCCTTTCGTACAACGACGAGTACGGCTGAACCACAACCAAGCCTGCCCTCTTCGAGGTGCATTCCACGACGCCTTGCGTCCCTGGCTCGATAGTCGTGGCTCTTACCACTTTCACCTTAGCGGAAATTCGCTCCACCTTTCCATCGTTCTCGTCCTCTCCCGGGACGAGATTCTTCTTCCCTTTTCTCGTCGAGAACCGCCTAACTATCGGAACCTCCGAGAAATCCGCCAACTCAACCGTTTTCTTCCTTGGATAAATTGCTTCCACAAACCGGTCACGGTAGTCCGCGCCTAGAATTAGCGGTACCGCGAGCTTTTCGCACACAATAAAATCGGCAGCAGCTACAAATCGTCCAATTCTCACCGGCATCTTGATGGTTCCGAGAGTCTGGAGTGGCCTGTTATTCGCGTCGCCAATGTCTTGGGTCGGTCCGTAGGACACTAGAGATTCCATTCCAGCCGGGAGTTCCGATTTTCGCACAAGGTTTGGTCCCGCGCCGGTGTCTAATACAGACAACACCCGACTCATCAATCCAACTGTTGGTCCGATGTCCGCGTAAACTTTGTAGTTTTTTCGCGCAAGAACCAAAATCTTCTCGGGACACTCCCTTCGCTTAACCCTATACCAGGGTCTTCGAACTTCTTCCAACGGATGATCTCTGGCTCGGCTCAAAATTTTCTTGACTTGAGCTGGCCCTTTGGGCTTGGCTTATCCACCCACCCATCAACCTCCTCATCGGGGCCAAATTTTTCCTTTAGAGACGGGGAACGGGGCTGAGCCCCGGGCACAGTACGTCGACCCTGTGCCTCTCGCGGCTCATGCGAGATTCTCCTCTCTAGTTTTCCTGCCGCTGCGGGACCCTTCTCACGTCTGACGACGTGGGCCCCGCGGCAGGCCCTCTGAAGGGTTGATTCGGCCTCGGCGTTGAAGCAGTCGGCGTGCTCGCCGTCTGCGAATCGAACCAATTCTTGACCTTCAGGTAGCTCGTCGAAGGTATTCCTAACCTCTCCATCGGAGACAACGCCTCATCATTTTCCAAAACTCGATGGATTTCCCGGAGGGAAAGTATGCCCGTTGGTGCGGCGTGCCCCTTTTCATAACAATGATAGCACACCAGTCCGTGCTTCTTGACGGGATTTTGCGGCCTAGGTCCTCCACGGGCCGGCGGCCTCCCTTGATGTTGCGCCCTCCCCATCCAGCCTGGCCTTCGAAACGTCGTACCCTTGTCCTCCATCGAATGCGGGGCGCCGGCGTGTGGCCGCGCCCCCGGAACGTCATCACGGGATCCGTGGGCTCTGAAAACGACTCCGTCGTGTACGTGGGCGTCGGTAGAGTTGACGACCCGCTTGCCCCGTAGTCTTCGTGTCCGTAGCCCTCCAATGGCTCAATAAAATTGCCTTCGGCTACCAATGCTCCTTCGTACTGACTTTCGCTACTTCCATGCGCACCGCGCTCATCTGACGCGGAAATAGACTCGGCCAAATGGACGGCGGCGTGACTTTTGCGACCGGGATAAGAAGCCCTCGGCTTCTTACCCGCCCTGATCGTCGACGGCGTCTGAATCGTGACCTTCTTGGTCTTCTTGTCCTTACCGCGGCTCGCCAAGCCATGCGCCTTCGCGTAATTAACTAGTCTCAAAAACGAAACGTCCCGATTGTCTTGTCGGTATTGAGATGCCATCGGCTTGATACTCGAATCGAGTCCTTCAATAAACATCGTCATTTGTTCTTCCATCGAATATACGTTTCCACATCGATTGCTCGCGTCCGTCAGACGGATATAAAATTCCATCTCGTCTTCAGACGGTCTTTGCTGAACCTCTCGCAATTCGAGCGCGGCTTGACGGATCGCCTCGTCGGTTGCGAAACTCCTCAACAACCACTGCACGGCCTCCGGCCAAACGGACACCTTTCCGTGATGGGACCCGGCCGTCTGAGACACCGAAGTGTACTGTCTCAAGGCGACGCCACTTAGAAATTCGGGCAACAAGCGGATCGCTTGCCCCTCGTTCATTTCTTGAGTATCGAACTCTTGAACTAATTTTGCCAAAAAATCCAACACAAGGACTCCGTCCTCACCTGTGAAAGTGTTGTCCTTCTTCACCTTAGGCGGAATATCTCTCCTGATTTTTCGCACGGCGGTCCGCCGGGAACTTGACAAATATGTCTGTGGGTTCCGCAAACGGTACGTTCGGTACGAAAGTAATTTCTCGAAGAGGTAGTTGGTCGGATTCAGCTCCTCCAACTCCTCCCATCGCGGCCCGCGCCGCGTTGCGACATCTTCGGGCTCCGCGTCCTTGTCTCTCCGCGAGGCGGACGAAGTTATCCCGCCCCGTCTGGAGGTAATTTTCTTGCCCCGCGAAATTCCTTTCCGTTCCTCTGAACGATGTTCGGAATCGCTGGCATGGTTCGACAAACCGTCGTCACCATCTTCGGAAAGGCCATTCGACTCGGTCATTGAGTCTTGGTCCTCCGGCTCGTCACTACAGTGACTCTTGCTCCTGCGTCGCAGATTCTTCTTCGAAATCTTCGACTTGGAACTCCGCTGTACCGCGGCCTTGTCCTTCTTTGATCGACGGTCGCCTTCTCGACCCGTTCGGAGCGGCTCTTGCCCGGCGACCTGTTCGAGGTCCTTGAGGCGATGAGCGGCTCGGTCAGACTTGTCGTCGATACTGCTTCTAAATTTCCGCAAGGACCCCAAAGCTAGATTCGCGTCGCGCCTTGCGTCCTTGACCGAACTTTTCAAAGAAGCTAAGACCTCCGGCTCCAGACCGTCGGTCGCCTCACCTCGCTCCTTCTCGACGAGATCCACTCGAGCCGATAGTTCTCCTACAACGGCGTGGAACTCGGATGCTTGCAACTCCAGTTGCCTCCGGACGAGGGCTAATTCAGCCTCGAGATTTTTCGTCATCTCTTGGCGAATTTCCTCGCCCATCTTCTCGAACCTGTAGGATAGATTATCCTTGTCGGCGTCAATCCCCGTCGGGGATTCTTGACCATCGGGATCCGTGGCCGTATTGGCCTGGCTTCGGGTGCGAGGACCTCGCAGGATCCTCGACGCCCTTGCCGATCCGACTCTGCTCGCTCCGGGACCGACGTTCCCGGGTGCGCTGGTCGACATGGTTCGTTTCAAAAAAAGAATCTAACTTAAAACAAAGAAAAATGGAAAACGCTACAGCACCTGAATAAACTTACGTCGCAGAGAAAAACTCCAGTAGTTCGTTTCAGCTTACGCAGTTTCTAGGTCGGGTCTCCAGTACGCAAAATTCTAGGTCGGGAGATCACTTTTGTAGTGCAATGCGCCTGGCGGGCAGAGACCACGGTCCGATGGTCCAGCAAAAACAACAACAGCAGCAAAAAGAAGAACTGCCGATGGCACACCGCTACGGAGTGTCCGACTCTCCCTTCTCCGTTTAAACGAGCTTGCGACTCGTAGTAGCTCAGATCCCTGATAGGGGGGGCACAGAGAAATAGCCCGGCCCGGGATCGGTGTGGTAGAGACTTGCGAAGAGATCTGCTCGACGAGTGTGGGGTGGGGCGCGTACGTAGGTACCCCGGTTCCACTGGGTTGTAAGGCCAATGCTCGTTGAGCTTCTTCGACACCTTGTGACGCAACAAGGCCTTCGACGGGGGCGTCGCAACGCAGCCCGACGGGATGAAATGAAAGTAGCAGCGCTACGCCAACTGTGCCGCCCGATGGCTCGAAACATCTACACCGGTTCGGTCGCAACCGACACCGATGGTACCAACACTGGCTCGTACTACGACGGAGCCCTTCGAGGGAGACGTCGTTGCAACAGTTTCCGTCGGAAAATGGGTCACAGTAGCAGCGCTACGTCAACTGTGTCGCCCGATGGCTCGAGACACCTACACCGGTTCGGTCGCAACCGAGGCTGATGGCACCAACACAAGATAGGGGAAAAATAGGTAGAATTAGAGATAGAAAAGGATAGGGAAATAAAGGAAAAAGAAAAGGGAACCCCGAGCGATAGAGGATGCCGTAGGCTTAGGTAAAAGGGAGCGTCTTGGTAGAGAGGAGCTTCGACCAAGGCGACATTCAACTCCGGCAACTCGGGGTACCTTTACTGACTTGGTGGTCAGAGGGCTAAGGTATATATCGCCCCGCCGGAGCCCCTACCATAGCTCGCGGTGCTAGATCCTAGATCTAATCTAGTGTCAGCAAAATTAATGCCAACTAATTAACCAAATAAAATAATTAAAAATTAAAACTGTGCAATTATTCACACGTGTGTCCCCCCCCCCAACCCGGACTACTTTTCATATCCAAATCCAAATATTTTCCTTCCTTTTCACCCCCCTGTAGAGCCCATTATTGCACTACAGCAGGTTGTAATCAGTCACAGAGCGACCACGGTTAGCAAGTGGCGGGGGCGAATCTGGGTGACTCGGTTTCGGAAAAGTGCGGCAAAAAGGCGAAGCAGTGCGTTGCCAAAATAGTTTATATTTGCCAAAATAGTTACCGAACTGTTATCGCTGTCGAAGTGACTGGAGTATCCCTTCCTCTGTATTGTGCCCATATATGGGCAGAAATGCCTAAAACGGGCAGTGGAATTGGCAAAAAGCTTAGTTAAGATCAGAAACATCTGCACAATTGGTAAAGACGGTGGTTTGAACCGTTTCTGAAAGTCTCATGCCCCATAAATAAGTCAATTATGAAATAAATAACATTTACCTTCCAACAGTAAGCATACACGTGTAATTTCCACAATTTTTCGAGACCAGATTGGCTCTTGCTGGCTCTTCCATGCGATCTCGAAGTCCATTGTCACATCTCTCCGAAGGCTTTGGACTGAGAGAAGTCCTAATCAACTTTGTCTGTGTGGTTTCTTTGAGCCAAAATGTCGTCATCTGATCACGAGACAGAAGACATGTATTCCAGCGATGACGACTTGCCCTTAACAGTTGTTGTCAGACATGACAAAGGACTGTATTCGCAGGGACTATCTAATGTTGCAAGCACCACTGAAGATGGCGCGGTCTCTGAAGAGGACTGGGATTTGTCAGAGCGACCGCTTCGCAAACCTCGTAAATAGCCACCGTTCCCATCAGTGATTCCATCTTTCGAACCATTGGAATTCCCTGATACCAGAATACAAGAATGTGGCAAACCCAAACTTCGTGACAGAGAGTTTAAAACTACAGCCATGTCAGTCTTTCAGCGATTCTTTTCTGACAAAATTCTTGAACAGATTGTTATGAATACCAACAGATACGCAGAAATCAAACAAGCAGATGCACATAACAAAAGACCTTGGTCACCAATCGGTCTTAAGGAGTTAAAGGCTTTTATTGGCATACTTCTTTACATGGGCCTGCATAAAGAGAGAAGAATAGACGACTATTGGTGCCGTGATGAAGACACACCAACCCATCTAGTAACACAAATAATGTTGCTGCAGCGCTTTGAACAAATTAAGCGCTTCTTGCATGTTTGTGACCCCACCACAGACAATGGCAAGTCTTTTTTCTTTAACAAGGTAGAGCCTTTGTTCACACATATCAGGGAAGCATCAAAGGCTTTGTGTACACCAGGGTGCCGTGTTTCTGTAGATGAAATGATGATCACCTGCATGGGACGCTGTTCAGAGACAGTCCGTATTAAGAACAAGCCAATTGGACAAGGGTTTAAGATGTGGTCTCTCTGCGAAAGAGGATATGTGTATGAGTTCTTTCCTCATTCCAACAAATACAAATGGAAAGAAATGGAAGCTTACAAAGGAAAGGTTATGCACTCATCTGCTGTGGTGGCACGACTAGTGGAAAGTCTTCCTGGTACTAACAATGACAACCCTGTTATGTACCAAGTCTACATGGACAACCTGTTCACAAGTGTGGCTCTGTTTAAGATGTTAAGATGTAAGAACGTCGGATGTGCAGAAACGACAAGAGCAAATACTTCAGGCTTCCCTGCCGCTCTCAAGGTAAGAGGTGTACTTGGTTCTAAAATGGAATGGGACACTATTGGGTCAGTTGTGACCGACGATGCGAACTGTATTTATTGGATTGATAATGGAGCTGTTTTGATGTTGTCAACTATTCATCCAGTTGGTCCTGGTTACACTGTTGTGAGAAACCCGAGAAGGCCAAGGGAGACCGCAACCAATGCAAAAAGGTCAGAAAAGTTTTTGGTTCTAGTGCTCGAAAGGAATTGGCTATCCCACTAGTTGTTGATGACTACAATCATCATATAGGTGGCATTGATATCACAGACCAGCTTCGATCTAACTACGGTTGTCATTTACGTGGTGTGAGGACCTGGCTTCCTCTCTTTTATTGGCTGCTAGATACATCTGTGTCTAATTCGTTTATTGCTATTCGAAAGCATGACCGTGAGAGTTGGAGCAGCAAGTCAGCTCACAAAGCTTTTCGACGTGAAATTACTTGGGGCCTTATGAAGTCTACGATAGTTGAGAGTCCAAGAAGTACCACGGTTTCAGTTGTAATCCTTTGAGGAGGCGTCGTATGAGCTCTGCAATGGCTCTTGGCGATATGAGATTGTCTACAAATGTACAACACTTGCCGAGATGTATTCCTAATGCTAACAGAAAAAAACGGTGTGTTCTGTGCTCGTTTGGTATGCTGAGGCATAACAAGCCTTCAAGCAAAGCTCCAAAGACATTTGTCTACTGCACCAGCCGTGAAAGGGACACCTTTCTTTGTGTTGGCTCCGAGAGGAACTGTTTTGAAGCTTATCACACTATCGGTGACCCCGTTAGTTATGTCATGGATCGCCAATACTAGTGTGAGTGCAGATACCCTGGAGATCAATCAATGTGAAAGCAGTGAGGTGGGAAATGAGTTCTGAATGTGGAAATTTGGGAGTCGACGGTGACGTATACAGTTCGACAAAATACATCTAAATAATTAAACCGCACTGAAAACGGTAGTATTTGATTATTTCAGACGTCAACCTACAGTGCATCTCTCCCAACGACATTACTGATAATGCAATCCTTTGAGATTATCAGCAAAGGTTTGCGAAGAGGAGAGTCTGTTGGCAAGAGAATAGACGCGTAGGTAGTAGTATAAATACCCGGAAGTGAACGGCAGAATAGCTGCCCGGACACAGAAAGGAAGAAAAATAACCAACGCAGTAAAAGGAACGCGACCCTCAGCTCGCACGGTCCTGCCGGTGAATTTTTTACTGCTCACCTCCTTTCTTTTCTTTCTAATTTTCGTCACAGTCTAGACTTCAAGCCAAGTTAGTTTCTTCTGGAAAGAAATCAATTCAACCTCAAATTTTTCAAGAGAAATCAATTCAACCTCAAGAAATCAATTCAACCTCAAGTTTTTCAAGTTGTGGATTTTTTCAGAGAGTGGTCTTCCTATCTCTTTCTTGATATTAACGCAGTACGTTTTATCAAGAAAGAGATAAAGCCATATTCCTCTTTTGGATAACTCTCACCGAAAATAGTAAAAGAGTAAGTTCTTTATTTTTTCACTACCTCTAAAATAGGAATCTAGTTGCATAACTAATTTCTATTTTAGTGGTACTCAAACCCAAAGGAGACGAAGACTTTGGGGCACGGCAAGCCCCCGCAGAGCAGTCAGAAGATTTGTCCCAGCCAGACGCACGGCCTCGACCCCGCACGCCTGTGGTGAACTGGGACAGCGACGGTGGGGACTCTATCAGCGTTTTGGCCCTCGTCGAACAGGAGGCGACCCCGGCGGACCAACCCCGCCCCGAAGACAAGAGTTACGGGAAATCAACACTTGTATCCGATTTACACGCGGACCAATCTAGACACGTGGACAGCGCGTCTCGGGTTTTCAACTGAATTAAGACCCGGACTACAGTAGCAAAACATAATTTGGGATTCTACCTGAAGGCGTGAATAGAACACTACATCGAGTGGCCACCACGCCGATCAGGAAAAAACCCGCTACTGCGACCCCGCTCACTTGCGACGTGTGCAAAGTGACCCTCACTGGCAGGCACCAACTCCAGCAACACCGGGGCGGTAAGAAACACCGCGCACGCGAGGCCCGGTATCAACGCGAGTCCCAGGACTTCTTCTGCGACATCTGCGAGCGCTTTTACCCCTCCGCGCACGACCTCGACGCGCACCTCATCGGCGCCTCTCACCGCCGCCGCGCCCAATTTTTGCGCGAGCGTGAACTAACACGTCAAGTTTAAAAAAATAGCAAAAATTTTTTTTAAAACAGTTTTGAAATCCTTCTTTCTTAAATTTGATGCCATATTTCTTGAAACATTTTTGGAATTATTCTGGCACCATCTAGCGACCATTTTTCAATTGGTTGCCTCTCTCATAAATTGCTACCCAAAACGAATTACACGGTTGACAATAGCTATACCGCCAACACGTGTGAGAGACGATTATTAGTGAAATAGTGTCGCACTTGTACAACTAATTTGAACTGCCAAAACAGATTCGACATTCTATCCTGACAAGAGACCATGGTTGACCAGGCAGCTCTGGAGAACCTTACGAAGGATCTCAAATCGTATGAGCCACCATCGGCAGTCCATCAAGATATTATATCAGTCATCAGACTACACATCACTCGCCTAGAATCGGAGGACGAATTGGACGCAGAAATAACCGAAAATCTTTGTCAAGATATCCCTGTCGAAACACTGTACTCTTATGACATACTAAGGGGTACAACGTTTGTGTTCAGAATTATCCGTGATTTTTTACGCGCAGAGAGCGTAGAGTATAACAGACATCCAGCCACTGACCGCATTTCATGGGGATTAGTAAAAATGTTGTATTCGGATAAAGACGATATCGATTTCGCCTTCGAACGACTGGTACAACATAAGAAGAGCAGCAGAGCGAAGCCAGCTACCATTCAAGAAAGTGATACTTCTCTTCCACTACAAGTTCATCACCCTGGAAGTCGTTAGTCTGAATCAAGACAAATTCACGGGAAAACTGCGATTCAAGAATCAAGACAAATTCACGGGAAAACTGGGAGAGGATCTCACAGAACACATCAACAACTACATTGATGCTGCTCAGGACTATAGCCTGGACCAAGGCAACAAACTTGCTTTTTTCCACAACATATTCGATGGAGAAGCAAAAAGATTCTATCGAGAGAAGGTGAGAGACAGATGTGGGAATTTCGGTCAAGCTTGTCAAATTATGCAAGAGGAATACAACAGTACTACTCGGCAGAACAGAATTCGTAAGTATCTTCAGAGCCTACGAATTCAATCTTTGATGCGTACTAAAAAGCTCAACACAGCCGAAGCTTTGGAAGAGTTACGTGAGATTATCACGAGATTTGCCCCTCAAGGGCCACGAACTCACCGGTCCGAAGAAGACAAAGTCGAATATCTGTATAAGGCCGTTGTTGGCGCGCCGTGGGCTAAATCAGCACTAGCAAACTCGCAATCAACAGCTGATCCATAGGATTTCCAACAACTCTATACAGCACTAGACGCCGCCTGGCTTCAAGACCAGGAAGAAGAAGAGGGCAGAAAGAAAGATATGAACCTTGGTCAATCCATCCTGCATAAAGATATGAAGTCCACATCGAAGTATACTCCAGATCTTTACTACGAAGGCCAGAGGTATTATGGAAGACCGAGGAAACCGGGATCACGTTCATGTGCGCCGTTCGCTCTTCTCACCAGGGTGCCAAGGCCGGTCAAAATGGGTTGGACCGTTACGGCAACCCTAGGCTATGCAACAATTGTCGGGATCCTGATCATTTCATCAGGGACTGCCCCAAACCTCGCAACTTTATGCGAAATGTTGCATCACAAGTCAGGAAATATCCGAAAAAAAGCCACGAGATCCTTTTCGAACTCTGCCAACAAGTTGAAGACGCCTTGTTCTCTACGGACGAAGAAGACCCCTCAGCCGCCATTGCAGAAGAAAACATCAAGCAAGAAGACTCCACCTCATCTGGGGAAGAGACTCATCAGCCTTCCGATACACGAGGGCAAACATTCCACGTCACTGGTTCTGAGAACCAGGGAATAGCATCTGTTCTTGATCCAGAGGATTTTTGAGGAGAGGCAGTCTAATTTACCGTCGTAGTCTGAGGTCAAAAGGAAAGGACCCTTACTACGAGACTGTCCTCACGAGAAAACGGTCCCGGTACAAAATTTCGCGAAGATCAAGGACAGCCCATGAAACACGAAGGAATCGTCGTCTCAGAAAAGTGTCAAACGATGCGAAGACTTGCTCCGTATTGAGCACCAGCCGAGGAATTTCGCAAGTGAGTAACTACTCAAAGCCCCGGAAACAAGATTGGCAGGGGGCTTGTATCGATACTGGAGCTCAACGTACTGTCATTGGGCTAAGTCAGGCAAAAGCATATTGCAGATTTGTTGGATGCAAGTTCAAACCAAAAAGGAACTTTAACCAGTACAGATTTGGTGTTGACGCGCAGAAGTCGATAGGATCGATATCAATTGGATTGCCATTTCTCAAAAATTGATTTGTGCCAATGGATGTAGACGTAGTAAAAGCAAATGTCCCTTTTCTCTTAGGATTAGACTGGCTCGATAAACTGCACCTATACCTGGATACGACAAGAAATGAACTGATCAGCTCCCGGGAAGAATTTCTGTGCCAGTGGTGAAGAAGCTTGGACATGTATACCTGGAATGGAAAGAGACAGACGCAATACTATTCTCAAGAAGAGAACTGGTCAAGCTTCATAGAGGGTTTCGACACCCAACGGACACGAAACTTCTGAATCTCATAAGAAGAGCACGACCGCACGAGGCTACAGAGGCCACCACAAAAGTCCTGAAAGAGATTTCTAAGTCTTGCAATACCCGTCAAAGGCTTGGATCACAACCAACAAGATTCAAGACCACGTTACCCACACTGCAAGAAGTTAAGTTCGGTGAAGAAATATCAATGGATCTTATGTTCATTGAAGGAAAAGCAATTCTGCATATAGTCGACACCGCAACTCGATTCAGTTCGGCCATATTTTTAGACTCTCAGGGTCACAATTAGGGACAGTCAGTCAACGGAATATGGCTTGCCTTCCTTGAGGCGTGGTGTACTCTCTATACGGGATTTCCTAACCGCGTCAGAACTGATGCCGGCTCCGTTTTCACTTCGCCTGGATGGAAAGAAATGGCCAAAAGCGTCGGGATAGAGCTCCGGATTTCGGGAGTCGAAGCTCGCAACTCATTGGGCATTGGAGAAAGGCTACATGCACCCCTCCGAAGAATATATCGAAAAATAATATTAGACTTTCCTCAAATTGACCGCAACATTGCATTGAAATTGTCAATCAAGGCCATGAACGATACCAACGGAGATAACGGGTTAGTTCCCTCATTAGTCGTATTCGGGATAATACCAAGATTCCCAATCATTTGCTCAGATATACCCGCTCAGAAGGAAAGGATGCTTGCACTTTCAAAGGCTCAAATGGATATGAATGCTGTAGTAGCAGAGAGGCGCATTCTTGCTGCTCTTACCAGAAACATCCCAACTGCAACCGATTTTGTATTTGAAATAGGTCAAGAAGTCCTTGTCTATCAAGAAAGAAGTAAAGAATAGATTGGAACTGCCACCATCACAGGTGTAAGGGACAAAATAGTGGATGTCAAGAGCAACGACGGGCAATGGAATAAGACCATGAACATGCAACAAGTTAAGCCTTTTGTTCGAGAAAGCTCTCAACCAACAGACATACTCTCACGAGACGAATTCCTAACTACCATGCTGGAACCTTTCAAGTCGTCAAATAGACCCAAACCGTCCTGTTTTGATGTCCAACTCACAGAAGTGATCAAACCTAACGACCCTAGATCAAAAGATGAACGATTCAGAGCCGCAAAGAAGAAAGAGCTACAGGGTCTGATTGAAAAAGGTACTTGGAAAATTGTTTGCAAGTCAGAAGTACCTGAGAACGCAAATATTCTCGGTGGTAGATTTGTACTAGCTATAAAGGATGAGGGCACCGAAGAAGAAATATGGAAAGCCCGATTTGTTGTTCAAGGCTACAGGGATAAGCTTAAGACATCTCTCGTGCACGATACGGCTACACCAAGGCAACACTCCACCCGTGTGCTAATAGGACTAGCAGCAATATGTGGATTCCGACTATTCTCAACAGATGTGACACAAGCATACCTGCAAAGCGCGGAAAAGTTAATGAGGGATGTTTACATCA
This sequence comes from Chondrus crispus, assembly GCF_000350225.1. Taxonomy (NCBI): domain Eukaryota; phylum Rhodophyta; class Florideophyceae; order Gigartinales; family Gigartinaceae; genus Chondrus; species Chondrus crispus. Next base: position 522,360 of record NW_005179057.1, read on the forward strand.
AACCCACGGGAGAATTTGAATTAAATCAAGACAAGCTACTAAAATTGCTTAAACCATTATACGGGCTTGCTGATAGTGGTGACTACTGGGGCCGTACCATCAGCAATCACATCAAACAGGACTTGAACATGACTGGAACAACAGGAGATGGGACATTCTTTTCGAATGCGTACGAGGAAAGCTTGATGGTATGTGCATAACTTATGTAGACGATGCTCTCCAAGCAGGGACAAAAGATTACTCGACTCTTGCGCACAAAACAGAGGAAAAGTTCAAGTGTAAAGGTAGAACATACGATAAGTTTAACTTTGTCGGGGTGCAGGTTGAGAAAAAGGATTCTGAATACATGATTCACCAGACTTCATACATCCGAAAGATAGACAAACTGCAAAATTCGGCATCATACAAGGCATATCGATCACTCAGAGCGAAATTGGCCTGGATTACGTACACAAGACCAGATATATGTTTCTCCATTGCACAAGCCGCCCAAGGTACCGAATCACAGTATACTACGAACCCCAAACTTCAAATCCGACACATTAACCGCACCATTAGACGATTGAAGAAAGAACCATACGTGCCGTTGAGATATCCCAAGCTTGAATATAACCAATTACACATTAGGGTCTATTCAGATGGTTCATATGCAAACAACTCAGATGGCTCTTCTCAAATTGGGTATATCATATTTCTGTGTGATGGCAGTCATCTTTCCCAACCACTGTATTGGTCGTCTCACAAGGCTAAGCGAGTTTCAAGATCAGTTCTTGGCAGTGAAACAATGGCGTTTGCTGACTCATTTGACATGGCCTTTATGCTCAGACATGACATACAGAAGATGACGAATACAAAGATCCCCATCATGATGTTTACGGATAGTCTCTCACTATTTGATGTGATCACAAAAGCTTCTACCACGGTTGAGAAACGACTAATGATTGACCTTGAGGTAGTCAAAATGGCGTACCAGCAAAATGAAATGGAGCAAATCGGATTCATTCGGTCGGAACACAACCTGGCTGATTGCCTGACAAAAGCCAACGGCAACAAATCTCTCATCAACACCTTAAAGTACGCAAGAATCACACACTCTGTGAATCAGTGGATTGACAGAAGCCAAACCGGGAATACGTCACGTCAAAAATAGAACGAGTGTGGAAATTTGGGAGTCGACGGTGACGTATACAGTTCGACAAAATACATCTAAATAATTAAACCGCACTGAAAACGGTAGTATTTGATTATTTCAGACGTCAACCTACAGTGCATCTCTCCCAACGACATTACTGATAATGCAATCCTTTGAGATTGTCAGCAAAGGTTTGCAAAGAGGAGAGTCTGTTGGCAAGAGAATAGACGCGTAGGTAGTAGTATAAATACCCGGAAGTGAACGGCAGAATAGCTGCCCGGACACAGAAAGGAAGAAAAAGAACCAACGCAGTAAAAGGAACGCGACCCTCAGCTCGCCCGGTCCTGCCGGTGAATTTTTTACTGCTCACCTCCTTTCTTTTCTTTCTAATTTTCGTCACACTGAACCCTAGGTTTTTGCATGCATTAAATCGATTGGTGGATGCCTTTTGGCTTATTTGGCAACGGATTTGGAGATATTGAAAATGCAAGCTTCGTAACGGCAGGATGGACTCATTGGCCCGGCCATAGAATAATTTTAATTTTTTTGTGCCCATATGTAGGCACAACTTGCCACGGAGGAAGGGATACGCTACTGTGTAGGCGTGCGAATTCAAGCGGTGGTGCAATTGCTGTGGAAATAATTGCTGTGGAAATAAAGAGTGGCAACATTCGGGCGACTGCAAACCTAAAAAACATATTTGAATTACTATTCCGCAACGATGATCCCCTTCCAGCACTTTTGTGGCTTTCGCCGAGGAGTCGATCAAGTGCGAGCGTCGCTTGCTTCCGCCATATTCCGACGACACTGATGTTGTGCCTGAAGAAATGAGCTTTCTTCCCTCGCCCACAATGACCACGTGTTGCAAGCCTCAACGTGGAGTGAGGGTCGCTGCGGGTGGAGAGCATGGCCCCGTTACCGTGCGTTTCGCCGTCGAGTAAAGTGACGGCCTGCCTGGAAGGCATCGCCCCCATCAAGCCTCTCGACCGCCCGGCGGGGGCGCGCAATCAAAACGGGCGCGCGGCCACCTGTTGCGCGCCAAGACCTCCCCGCGCGACTGCTGCAGATTCAAGCCCCATTTTAGCTTAACCGGGCCGCCGTCCGCCGTCCGCCGTCCGCCGTCCGCCGTCCGCCGTCCGCCGTCCGCCGTCCGCCGTCCGCCGTCCGCCGCGCGTAACTGCGCCCTCTCTCCACGTGCTTATTTCGGCGCGCCCCACGCGGGGCGCGGCCGGTCGCAGTCGCTGAGGTGCGGGCGGATGGCGCGTGCCGGCGGGTTGGCGCAAATGGCCCCGCCGTGCGTCTTCTACGCCGCACGTAGCATGGCTGCAGCTCCGCCCGCAAACGCTTGCCGTTCAAACCACGCGCGACTCGCAGCGCAAGCACCATGCCGCCCTGCTTCCCGCTCGTGCGCAGCAATGCGCGCATCCCTTTCAAAGCGCGTGCGTCCGAACAAGCGTCGCCGCCGCCGTTGCGCGCGCCCTCACCCCGACGCGCTGTGCTTCCCTCCCCCTTCCCCCGCTCTCCCTTGCGCGCGCGCGCGCCCGTCGCCGCCGCACGTATGGACAGCGCTCAAGACCCCGCCGCGTTCTAGTCGCGTGGCGGACGCTTCCCCGCCGCGACCCGGCTTTGCTTGCGCGCGCCCGGGCGGTGTGCACAAACATCGGGGCCGCGGCGCGCCGCACCGCGATCTGCGGGCGAGCATCCCCCTCCCCCTCCCCCCCCCCCGCCCCGCCCCGCCCTTCCCGCCCCCCTCTCTGGCACCGGCAGCGCGCGAGGATGAGCGGCGGCAGCAGCAGCGGGATCGAGAGCTGGGGCGCGCTGTTGTCGCCGCTGGCGGAGCGTGGCGGCGGCGGGGCGCAGGCTAGACAAACTCATAGAACATCTTTCGTCCTTTCTACTCTCGCTCCTACTTATCCGTCTCGCTTATCCGTCTCGCTGCTGGCTGTGAGCAGACAGCTTATCGCGGTCGGTCTGTCACTGGAGGCCGCTTGTGTTACCTGTGCCGGCCAGGACACTTTTCCCTTTTGCCCAGTGCTTTTCTCTCACAGTAACCGATGCCCCTTGCAAGGGCGGTGTTCGTAATTGGAGTGAGTGACGACGCTGACGCTCCGTAAAGGGAGAGGCCCAAATGTTTAGTAAAATTGAAATTTATGGTAAAAATTGAGGAAAAAAGTTGGCCTCGTTTAAAAAGTTGGCCTCGTTTGCCACTTGTCTTCTCACACGTGTGGACCTGTGCGCGTGGAAACCTGTGCACGCGTACCCATCGCCTCTTCAAAGTGAGATTGGCCCCCGCTTTGACCCGGTCTGCAACGCTTCTCAACACACCGTTCATTCACGAATACCTTTATCTTCACTTGCCCGCAACTAATGGCCAGCTGCCTGCACATCATTGCATTGCACAAGATATTAAATTGAGCACAAGAGCGCACGATGAACGGAAGCAGGTCGCTAGTTCATACATACACATACATACCCATACATGGATTGCAACGTCCGTGAGGCGAGCTTCTCACGCATTCATAAATCAAAAACAAAGCAAAAAACCCTCAACGCACTACTACTGTCAGAGGGCCGGTCATGAGAATAAGAGTTGGAGGTGAATTTTTCGTCCGTGCCTGCTGTCGCTTGCACCGTGATTTCTGTCACGGTGGCTAGGTCATGCTTGTGAAGAAACCACGGTCAGCTATTTAAATTTAAGACATTCTATGGGAGCACATGTGATTGGAGGACTGAGTAGGAACGGTGGAAGCGAGCAGAGCCAGACAATTGTATGGCATTGATAGGTTCAGTATATTGGCTCAGGTATGTCTTCTGTAATGCGGTAGTGAGCCTTTGTGAAAAACTAAACTTTCCAATGTCGATCTCCGGAAAGTTTAAACATTGCATGACAAAACCTCGTCCACGCTTTTCAAAAATATTTAGTCAAAATCTCGCGCCTTCTCGAAAGCTCGAAACTTCCGGATTAAGAGTTGTGCTTCTATTTCTATTTAACTCAAGCTCCAGGTTGGTTTGCCGGAACCCTGAATCTGGGCAGCTCACTCATATAACGATATCCTGGTTTTCTACAAAGAATGCGCCGCGTACCGCCTCTCAAAGGAACGCTGGCTCCAGCAGTACTACATTACTTCTGCAACTGTCGTTCTTTCATGGAGCTTCCCTTGCCACTTCATTGGCTTGTCTGAGAGCATAATTCTTGCACCCGCGCTTTTCTTTCACGCAAAAATCTTCTGAACCCGTGCCTTCCTGCCACCCTCGTCGCCCCTTTTCACCCTTCCAGACTATCTCCAATCTCCTGCCATCCTGGCCCCTCCGTCTTGCTATCCGCCCCCTCTATCTTGCCATCGGACCGATCTCTTTCCTGCTATCCGGCCCCCTGCTGGTCTCCAGCTCCTCTTTTTCCGATACCCTGACCCTCTCTCTCTTATTCTCTTAACTCTTGCCACTAACCCTCCTAACTCCTTCAACTCTTGCTATCTTACTCTTTCCCATCCTGTCACCTCACCCCCTCCATCCTTCCGCCCACCATTTCCGATCTTTCTATCTCGCACCCTCTCCTCTGCAATTCTCCTCTCACCCTCTGGCTACACTACCCTTTCCTCCCGCTATCCCACCCTCTCCTGCTATCCCGACCAATCTCTCTTGCCATACGACTCTCTCCCCTTCTGCCATCCGTTCAGTCCCTCGTGTGCCATACTTCCAGTCCTTTGTGTGCCATCTAGCCCGTGCTTGGTCATCTATCCCTTCTCATTCCTCTCACCACGTCCCATTTTTTCCATTCTGCCATCTTCTCACTTTCAAAATCCCATCCCATCCCATTTCTTTCTTATCTCGTTTCCGATCGGGAATTCTAAATCCTATCACCTTGCCATTGTGTTCTGTGACGTCCTGAGGGCTGACTATCAAGCAAAGATTACTTTCACTAATTCCTTCAATTAATTTTCATTGAAAAGATCCATGGTTTCCTGTCCTGCTACAGTCCCGAAATTCGGAACTACATCGAGCACACTGGAAAACGGCTTGCAAGAAGTTTTAAGCAGCGCGGATACCGAGGTTCTGGGTCTCTATTTTGGCGAACAACAGTGCAGTGACGAAAAAATCGAGGCGTCAAACCGGATTGCAGCTTTTTGCTGCGCCTTTCCGGGAATGGAGAGATACGTGAAAGTATGACATATTCTATGGGGGAAAATGAACACAACTTGGACGCAGCGGCGAAGGAAATGGCTGAGAAAAAAGTATCGGAGTTTATTGAAATCGACAGGAAAGCTCAAGCGGCATACCGCATTCACAGGGATCGCTTCCCCACATCCATATGGTATTGTTGCAAGAAGCTCTGCTATCTAACAATCTCAATGGACCCGCTACAGATCCAGCTGTTAGATGAGCTAATTCTGATTCACAACCACGCAAATAGGTGCCATGTCGCACATGAGCAACTAGATGCACAGATTGAGACGAGACGCCGCGGTGTAGGGACTTCGACAATTGCTTTTGTTTCACACTCGAGATCTGAAAGGGAGGCCGCCTCGGGACAAGCGCATGGCACTGCGCGTCAGAAGGCATTGCGGGAGTTTGCAAGTTTTGTATTAGAGGTATTGCCGTTTCTCTACGGAAAGAGTGACTCCCCCAAAGGAACAGCACGCCCGAAGCAAAAACTGTGTACACAAGCTATATGCTCGCTTTTGGGGGTGTCACGAAATTTTTTATACAACCGGATGAGCATGTCCTTAAACACCGCTACAGAGGAGGATCTTACAAGTGTCGTTGATGCTGCAGGAGTCCGGCAGCGTCAGCACCGGAGAAATGAAGATAGACGAAACTATCCGCCTCTCCAAAGCCTGAACGAGTATGATTGCGGCTGCGACGAGCCGTGCTTCGCATCAGTTCCGCAATGGAATTTAATTGGAGAATACAATGACTTTATCAAGCTTGCAAAGGAGCTCAAGCCGCGCCACAAAGAAAACAGGTTTTTATTGAATGGGTTATTTTGTCCGCTCTCAAAGAGTACTACGCGTGTGTGCAACGCTGCACTTTCCGCTTTGTACACAGTGTCTGAATCACTAATTGCAGATGTTCGGAGAGCCCTTGACGCGATGTGCTCAGACCAAGAGGACTTTGGGCGCCCGTTGCTAAATGATGGTACACTACGCTACCGATACGAACGGACGCATCCGATAAATCGCTACCCTGAACGTATTCGGCAGAGAGTGGAGGCTCAACTCGATATTGTCTTAAGGGCAGACCCGTCGGGCTCCACGGGTGCTAACGTTTGTCGCGTTTATTCTCCTGAGATTAATACTCAGGAGAAGCTCCGAGAGGTCTTGCGCAAAGCCCTTCGCTGTGATGATGAATCTATCATCTCAGAAGTATCGTCCAACACGTTACAGCGCATGGTGAAAGATTATTTAAAACAGCGAAACTGCGTCATAAGTTTCTTGCAGTCCGATCACAACGCATGTCCAAACTGCAAAACAATGCACTACGCCGTACTACAGTACCACCATGAGGCAGCCATCATGAAAAGTGAGCTGGACGACTTGCGTCAGCGAACGCGGGAACTATCAGAGGCGGAAAGTAGACGATTAGAGTTATTGTCTGAAACCATTGTGGAAAAAAGATTTCAAGAGAACGAGTGCGTCCAGGAGCTGAGAAGACACAATAGCCGGGATGGACGCATTCGAGACACTGTCAAAAAGCTTACAGACCACTTTCGGAGAGAAGAGAACAAATATCGAGCTATACGTTCGAGTCATGCGTCAAATCAGGAGTTTCCTGACCCAGTGGGTTGGAACCTGTTCCCGGACCGTGCAATTATGATGCATCAGGATGACATGAGCAAAGTCGATTTGCCTCATTTTTTCGTGTCTGCCTCCTCTGATATCACGAGGTGGAGATTCGATGTCAACGGGCACGTCAGCGCTGTGACTAACAACGCCATAGTCCTCTCCCACGAGCAGGGAACAGGTCCCAAGAACGCGTCTGCTATCATTGAGGAAATACTGCTAACACATCTGCTTTGTTGTCGTGGAGAGTCAATTAAAATTATAATCTCCGATAATGCGGCAGTTGGGAAAAATTGGATGACGACAGTTGCTCTTCTGCAATATATGGTGGACCAAGGCCTCGCTGAGATTGTTTTGGTAATCTTTCTAGAGAATAATCACGGCAAGTACCTCGCGGACATGCTTCTTGGACAATTTCAAAGCCGCAAGAGACGGGAGGTCATACTAGGCGTTGATGACATGTTAAATGGCTTTGAATGCATCAATCGGAAAAGCGGCAAAGTCAAAGGCTTTGCAGTGAATCCCCTCAGCAGCATTAACTTTACAGAATTGTTTGCCTCACTGGGCTACGCAACCAAGCCACCACCTGATTTTGGCTTTTTGAGACGCAACATCCACTTTGCTGCAGCATGTAAGCCAGGGGTTAAAAGTCGCTTACCAGTAGATTTGAGGGAACTCTTTGCATCTGCGTTATCTGATGATGCCGGTATGGTGCGTATCTCTACTGAACCTCCTGGACTTCATGCACAGAGCCAGCTGGCTTTCGAAGACCGATACTGCGATGTGCCGGCTGCGGACATACAGGACTCTAGAGCTAAAGAAGCTGGTCATGGAGTTAGTTTAAGCGCTGGCGACGGATATGTTGACCCTGTAGTTATCCCTTTTGACCGACAATATTCTCCAAGTGGACCGGGTGTGGTGTCAACTCGGACAGCTGAGCACGTGGGGTTTAATGGGATAGAGTTTCGGAATCTTACAGCATACCCTGAGATGCGGGACACTTCCAAACCGTTAATTCGTAGGGCATGGCCTCAGGGGCTTTTAGAATTGCGGTCAGGGCACACGAGGTCAGATGAACCCATTGGTGAATCGCACAGTGTTAAGTGTGCTCCGCTGAACTGGATTGTTAGGACACCGGTGATACACTTTTCCAATTCCAAGCTTGACTGGAAAGCGCGCTATCCTCCACGTAACCTACTGAATGCGAAGTTTCGAAAGGGTCCACGAGACCCTGATCCATGGGTCCCAACTGCGACGTATGCAGAACCTCCCTTTCCCATTATCGAGGGAACATCGGCTTGCAACGCAATGGCTGCTCTCGCATCTGAGTACAGTGATATTAATACATCAGTACACGTCCTACATGCGCTAAAGGCCGTTTATCGCGACATGAGGGATCGTGATGCTCATTTCGATAATTGGCTGCAGAGAAGAGCGACTACACCAAGTGCAAGGGCTTTGAGATGCTACATGGACGAGATGAAAATTTGGGCTGAAAGAGAGTACGGAAGTCCGAGAGGGGCGAGGACATTGCGCCAAGTTTTCAAGGAGGACGAGGCCATTCTCAACAAAGTTGCTGACATTTTGGCCAGCCATACAGTCTCAAAAGCAGTAGAAAGAAATCTAAAGGGCAAGACTCTCACAATGCTGTTTGAAGAGGGAGAGAACACTCCGGGGGCCCTTGATAGATTTTACCACCTTGTCACGAAGGACCAAGAAAGATACTCCCGAGACCTGAAAAATTCAGAGCGGCGCAAAGGCAGTTCGACGCTGACCATGGATTGCTTCCTATTGAGTAGTCTCTCATTTGAGGAATGTACATATCTTCAGCAGAGTAGAAACATTCAAGGTGACTTGAACTGCATTGCTATGACGGACGAGGGACTAGAACAACGATGACTTCGCGACTTTCTTGGTTGATACTTTGTGCTCGAAAGGACTGAGGACCCCTCCTCTCAATTATGCGGATTGCGTAATGCAATGGTCCACGGCGAGAAAAACATTTCCAAGTAGCCTCTGCATTCCAATTGCCAAAAAATATCTCCGTCGCTACCCCCTAGCCGTCCCTGATCCCGACCTCAGCGACCTCTTTCTAGAATCCCGCCGTCCCCGCCGGAGTCCCAAATCCATACACCACCCGACCTCCTATGCCACACGAATCCCTAATATGTTCCCATGCGCAAACAGCGCAACAAGCTTCACACCAGGTCCAATCACCCCTGAAGGGACTACATCAATCTCTTTTGCATGCGAGAAACACTCCAGTTTCGCGTAATGTGGCATGAAGGGGATTCGGACGGATTAAATGAGGTGCGACGATGAAATAAATGGCGTGAAGCGACGGAATAGGGAGGGCATAGCATCAAAAAAGAAGAGAGCAACGCGTCCTGGCGCGGCGCAGGTCCAAAAATGCTCGCGGACGATGTAGAGGTCTCCTTTCTGCGATTTTCGAACTTTCGAAAGCGCGACGGTGAGAGCTTTAGAGCTTCAGAGCGCTATGAATTCATGGGGTCACAGAGAGAAGAGTCGGATGGGGAGGAGGATTCATCCTAGACATGTGACAATGGAAGGGAAACCGTGAAGCGGCGAGAAAGGGAGGGCACGATGAGAAAGAGATAGGCTGGGGCGCGTTCGAGAGTTGGCGCTCCCTGATGAATATGAAATTCGCCTACGCAGAGACCCCAATAAAATATGGAATGGGGCTGCGCGGTTCTGGAGCATTTCCGCCTCCCTGCGGGGCAGATTCGGAAATCGTGTTGAGTGTTTGTTGCACAGGCTTCACGTAAGCATTAGTTGTGATATTTTGCGTATCGATCAGCCAATTAAATGAGCGTTAAACTGTAAAAAATCCACAGCAGTCGATGTGGAGCTATTTGATTGGTTTTGAAGTGGATCTCAAAAACGTGGGGCGGAGCGGCGCCCATCTTTTTGTAGTGAAGCTTACTTATCTAATGGCTGTTTGATGCTTCGGAAAGAACTGCCCCACCCGTGAGAACCAAATGAAGTACATTCCCCTCGTACTCACCATCGCATCCTTGTACTCACACTCGTACTCACCCTCGTATTGCACCCTCAGTCGTAGTCACACGCTCACTCAAAACCCATCTCGCGACCTTCTCCCTCGCCACTCTGTCTGCACTCCTTCCGTCTCACCTCCACCGTGGACAAAGACAGACTGCCGGCGCTGTCCTCCCTGCTCACGGACAGCACACGCTCCCCACGCGACCGCGAGCAGCGCGATACCGGAGAGAACATACGCGCTGGCGGCAGCGGTGCTGCGGCGAATGATTGGCTCGACAGCCGCGAGGGACGTTCTCCTGCGGCTGCTGCTGCTGCTGAGCAGCGAATCGCACTGCTCTAGCACTGTCTGCGCTTGTGAACCTGTCGGAGGACGAGGAGCCGGCGGCTCTGACGCACGCGGACGCGGTGCGGCTCGCAGCGCAGGTGGTCCTGGACGCGGACGTCGTCGCGCTGCACTCGGCGCTGCTGTCCAACCTGACGCGCTTCGCGCCGGGCGTGGACGAAGCGGAGGGCGCGGACGGGTTTCGGGAGAGGGGCACGCTACTCGTGCTCGTGGAGAGGGTACCGAGTATTCCGAATGTGCTGCGGCTGTCGAATGCGTGCGTGAGCCAGGAGGGGAGGGACGTCCTGTTGGTCGAGGGAAGGCAGGCGGAGAGACAGCTGTTGACGAGGTTGCTGAGATTGCTGGAGGCGGGGGAGGCAGAGAAGAGGCTGGCGGGGCGAGCTGGGTGCGGGACTGCGCGATGGCGGACGAGTGTCATGTTGTGTTGGTGGGGGTACGGCGGCGGTCGCAATGTGCTTGGGGAGGTCAAAAGAGGTGGGACGGGAGGAGATGGCGGAGATTCGCGCCTGGTTGGTCGAGGAAGTGTTGTTGTTGTGTAAGAGCCGGGCGGGGAAGGACGCGCTCAGAGATGGCGGGGCCGTCGACGTTCTGGAGGGATGGAAGGGGGAAGAGAATCAGGGATGGCGGGGCCGTCGACGTTCTGGAGGGATGGAAGGGGGAAGAGCATGCACGCCGTAGTGGGCATTCTGGATCGGCGGGAGACACTGGTGATCTCGAGGCAAATACCGCATCGATGCACTTTTTGGTGGGAAGCCGTTTTGGTCGACCAATAGAACGTGCACAACTGGATTGTCAAGGGTAATCAAACAGAGACTATCCGAACCAAATTCTTGATATTTGGTTCCGATTTTTATATCGACACCAAAAATTTGATGATTTGGTTGCACCGCGGTGCAATCCCCACCGCGGTGGGGATTTCAATCGGCATCAAATCATCAAATTTTAGTTGTTTGGGTATTTGATTCTACCGGTGGGGATGCTCTTACATTGGCTCTCTGAGAGAGCAATTGAATTTATATATGGGCAAGGTACATCAACTATTTCGAGCATCTGTGCACCTCCGTCGCTTGGATCCATGTCCTTCGATTATCGCTAACATTTGATGTCAAATGTTAGCGATAATGCATGTCAACATGCATCTACGGACTCTATCTTTGTTCAGTACTGTCCAACTCTCGTTTGTGCGAGCTCTTGCAGTTGATCGAGTCAATTTCTGATCGGTTAACATCAAGCGAAAGAAAAAGGGCGGGGTTTATGAGGTCGCGCACTCCCGAAGGCGACTAAGTTTCATTCGTGATGTCAACTATGAGGTATAAATATTGATCATCAGCGCAATGTACACCGCTCAGTTGTGGCGGGCATCATGTCTTGAGCTGGTTACCATCTTTACTCATATGATTTCATATGAGTGAAGATGGTAGCCAGCCCTGCCAAAAGACGGAGTGGGCTACCGCTCCGTCCGGGCTCGCCCCAAGTAATTAAATCCGATCCGCGCATGCACAGTGTGCATGCTCGTTCATGGCCCATGAGCACAAATTTACGCGGTCTTGTAAGCATCTCTTCCCGTAATCGGCGGACGTCGCTCTTTGGAGAAGCTCGGAATGCGCCGCAGTGTTATCATTCTTTTGACTTGATCTGCTGGTACCAATGCCACAACTAACTGAAGTTCTTTTTCCGCTTCTTTTTGCTCAATGCGTCGCTCTTGATCAGCTCTTAGTTCTACGACAACAACTCGACCGCTTAGCCGATACACTACAGCAAGGGAGCGATATATTCGACACATATGGTCTTCGCCCCCTTTTCTGATTTCTCCTACCCTTCCACAAGGCTTAGTTTTCTTCGACGTCTGGAACTGAGCCAAAAGCCATGAATTAATTTTTCTGAGTGACACAAAGTATGAACAGGGACTAAATGAGAGCGTCTTTTGGGAACTTTTCGGATCAAGGTGCCGAAGTCTCATCGAGAAAGGTCCTTCGGGATCTATCCATCGCTATGGAACGTAAGGACGAAATCGAATCTCGTTTGGTCATGGGCGCTTTGAGGTTTGATCTTCCTTGTGTTCTAAGACCAATGCTTCCGGTGTCAGGTAAGTCTACACCACTCTACTCTTGAACACATTTTCTAGGTCTTCAATTTTCGCCCCGAAAGAGGAATATGGTACACGTTCCCGATCAACAGTGAGAAACTATCTACTACCCGGAAGCGCAAAAGCAACTGCGGAGGAAACGTTTGGAGCTTTCTCTCCCTTGAAAACCAGCCACCAGAGAAGGATAGGGGAAAATCCCCCCCGCCCACCGCACCACCAATAGCAGTCGTCTGCCTCTTGGTAACATTGGTTTGCTCGATTGCAATAGATAGCGGCAATCGACCACTGGAAAAATTCGTTGCATGTGATGCTTCCTGGTAGACGCGACAATCGTCATGTCTAAAGACGCAAGTGCTGCGATACAATTAAAAGCAATAAGACTCGCTTTTTTTCTAGCAAGTACTTGTACTTGTGGTTATGTGTGTGAGGTGGACCTATTTGGGAAGGATACCGGGCTTCGAAGAGAACGGAAATGGAAAGAGCAAGATTTGCAAACGGGAAAGTAGACTACTAAGGATATCTGTCTCAAGGAAAGTTCCAGCGCATCTCTTGATACGATTTCTTGCCATAGACAGTCCGAATTGCTTCAAAAGTATGCATGGTCGACCGCAGTCTCTGTTTGCGTTCCTCATGCTCTCTTCTGTTGACAATACCGAATTTCTTCCAGTGAGAGTAAGTGAGCACTTCCTTCATGAAAGCGGATGCTGTAATTTTTTCACGACGGCACTGGTCTAAGTAAACTCCAGAATACATCCCGAAGTCAATATCCGGCTGCTCGTCAAATAGAGAGCACACTATCAAGAAGTTATCATCGTTGAGGGCCAGTTCAATCATTCGTTCCAGCTTTCTTTTTTGAGTATAATCATGCTCCGATCCGTGCCCAGACTCTGCGTGAGCAGCTTGAGTTTCTGAAGCGTCGTTCGGATCCACAATTCTGGCAGCAGCATCCGTGCTATTATTTGGAAGGGAAGTATGCTCAACTTCACGTTGCTCATCATTGACCTCTTGAGGTGAGCGACTGGGTTCTGCACGGATGGCTCTGGAGCGGTCCGAAAGCGAAATGCTACAGTTCGCACATAAGTCGCCCCGTGGCGTCTCTGTTTCAGGTTCAGAAGATCTTGACCGACTCTCCGACGTTGACCTATATGTGGCCCTGACCATAGGATTGTAGGTCTCCATAATACTCTTGCATATTTCGTATGCCTCCATTTCAGTATCCGTTGTAAGAGCGTTCACAGACCACGCAGATTTGATCCACTCACTGACATCCGCCATTTCAGTCATACGTTTAGTGGCAGAGGGCAGGCGGCAGCCACTGTATTTCTTCGATCTCTTTGCAAGGGTCGGATATGGAGGTGTGAGAAGACCTTGGTCGTGACTAGAAATGTTATTGTGACGCAAGGGTCCCCCTTCCATGTAGAAAGAGCGCATTTTCATGCATCGCTCAGTTCTTCCGAGGCGATATGGCTTCTTTAAGAGACGTTCAAATATTTCAACGAGCGGTCCTGTTGACCTTGAAGTGGAGATATGATCGCTGCTGTTACCTTGGACACAAAATGCGTGCAGATAATCCTCATAAAGTCGCTTCTTCAAAATTTCTCTTCGACGAATGTAATCTCTTTGCTGTTGGGCTCGCTGTACTCTCTGCCGGGACTGCGAAGATCGAATTGATAAACGACCACGGCCATCTCGTAGCACAACTGGGCGACATATATCTCGAGGGAGAACGACTGGAACAGAAACTAACTGTGCTTCGATGTTAGAACGATCGGAACGCGAAGAACTACCTTTCTCCGGCCCTGACATTGAAAATTATGCGGAGAGGAATGATGCACAGAAAGTCGTCAGAAACAGATAGAACTGTTGAATGTCTTTGACGATTGGTGTCATCGTACCGCAATCATAAGAGCAGTGCAGATATAGAAATAAAAGGGCGATGAAGGGGGCGTAATGATGAGGCATAAAGCGATTTTCAAAACTTCAAACTGAAGGATCAGTTTTGCGTAACATTGTTAAGAATAATATAAGAGAATGGAGGGCGTGAATTCGCTGGGGAGAGCAATAGGGAATAACAACTTAGCACATTTTGGGATCACTGTGGACATGCTCAATGATTAGAAAAATAATGTACCTGTACATGCATTCCGGTGCAGCTTCTGTACTCAGTGCCCCGGATTCCCGTGTTGATACACAGAAACATAGTCCTATCTCACTAATACTCCTAGGAGTATTAGTGTCAGGGCTTGAGAAAGGCGCCAACGAAGATGAGAGAATTGCGATTCTTGTCACCGGGGTGAGATCCTGGGATTTGAAGCACTGGATGCAATCCCTAGATCTGTCTCGGCGGCTAGATAGAAAAGCGCGGTGCAACTCATCAATCGGATTTTATAGGGCCTCGTCTGGATCGGGATCGAACGCTCCGGAAAGGATGGCTATGTGAAGAATTAGTACGAATTCCAATAGTTTCGCAAGTTTCGCTGGGACACCTGTCTAACTTTCTCCACAAGTTGCAGACATTTTTGTGTGAAAAGCCAGGACTTCGTAAGAAATACAAACAGTTTCGGGAAAATAAATTGTGGAAAGGGACACATTACCTTTCCAGTGATAGTGGAATGCATGATCACCCCATCCTGGAACAGAGTAATACATTCCACTTCTTGCAACCAATAAAATTTGATGGGGAGAAATAGCCTTTCATTCCCGTTTATCCAGAAAAAATGCAGCATACATACCCACCGTGACAAACTGATCACGGTGCAACAGTCTGTTTTGTCACCGGTGTTTTTCTGCCAAACCTAGTGTCTAGGTGACAAATGACCTCATATGAGGTCACTTTTCAACTTATTTTTCTCGACTTGTGCTAGCTCAACAAGATGGAAAAAAGATTCTCTCGACACGGCAGTTGACTTCTGCGTTGTGGAAGGGTGGAGTTTGGTGAGATCTGCACGTCTTCTCCAGCCATTTTTAAAATGCCCAAAAAGGAGCCTTTTTTGACCAACCTCAAAACGTTTTATGTTGATATCTTCGAAACCAAAACACCTGTTTAAAAAGTCAACTCATCATTGATACTTCATTAGATTCTTAGTCTCTCTGTGTATTGACAACCGCCATCCCAATGTTTTGCAAGATGTTATTGCCGAACGCGTATACGTTAAAGAAATGGTGTCCAAACTGAATGTTTTAAAGTTTCGATTTAATTTATATTTTTTTGCAAAAAAAAGCTGTCCTCATATGAGGCCATGACTGACCTCATATGAGGTCAAATTGCTTGTCGTCTAGACACTAGAATTCTCATGAAGCGCACTCTGTCACGAGCGGCAAGCGGCCATCGCACTTCGATACTTACTTACACCATTAGCTTACACCACTAGCTTCATGATAGCAACCAGATTGCCCGCCCCTGCAACTGCAACCCCGTGATCGTGGTCTATCTGCAAGTTCAATGCATTGTCCAACTGGGCCAAAACAGCCTCAGACCCATCCTGTCGCCTTTGCACAATTCCTCCGCCCTTGAAAATTATTTCTGATCTTCGTCCTGCGCGAGAAGCAGTACCCAAGTCTGCCGTCTTCAGGAACCGACTCGTGATTTCATCCCAATCCTCTCCCCTCCCGGTATGAAGTGTGATCCCTCTCTCCACGTCCCACACCCGCACGCTCCCGTCATCCGATCCAGATACCACACGTCTTCCGTCCCCACTCATTGCAACGCTACGCACCAACCCCGTGTGTCCAACTAATGCCTCCCCGACTTGTGCTCCCGTCTCTACGTCCCACACCCGCACGCTCTTGTCAAGCGATCCAGATACCACACGTCTTCCGTCCCCACTCATCGCAACGCTAACCACCCAAGCCGTGTGTCCAACTAACGCCTCCCCGACTTGAGCTCCCGTCTCCACGTCCCACACCCGCACGCTCTTGTCAAACGATCCAGATACCACACGTCTTCCGTCCCCACTTGTCGCAACGCTCCACACCTGATCCATGTGTCCAACTAACGCCTCCCCGACTTGTGCTCCCGTCTCCACGTCCCACACCCGCACGCTCTTGTCCCACGATCCAGATACCACACGTCTTCCGTCCCCACTTATCGCAACGCTCCTCACAAACTCCGCGTGTCCAACTAACGCCTCCCCGACTTGTGCTCCCGTCTCCACGTCCCACACCCGCACGCTCTTGTCAGCCGATCCAGATACCACACGTCTTCCGTCCCCACTCATCGCAACGCAAACCACTTCCGACTTGTGACCGCGGAAAATTCTCAATACTTTCCTCTCCGACGTACTCCACAGCCTTAACGTCCCGTCTTCATATCCCATAACAACATTCTCCTTCCTCTTACAGAGAGTTGCGCAGTTGGCTTTCGTTACGCTCTGGTTATCTCCAGTCACTTCGGAGGTTAAACTTCCAAAGCAAATTCCAATATATGCCCTCAAACGCCGATACATTTTGCGCCTGCTTGCTTCAAGATCCCCCGTGCCCTGGCTCTCCGTTTCGAACTCGCCTTCCAATTCAACCATCTTCGTCTCCTTTTCAGCAGATTGCGTAAAAACTATTACTTTTACTTTTGCCCTGGGCCACGCCACTTGACATCCATACACTTCACCACTGGAATCCATGCCCACTTGAATTCTAGTACCGAAATTTGGCAGACCAATCTGCTCCACCATCTTTCCATCGGCTCGCGCTACACACTCACTCACAGGCCGCACCCACGGCCGTGGTGGTGCGTATCTCTCAATTTCCTCCAACATTTTTCGCACACAACTTGAATCCCGTGGCTTGTGCTTCACTCGCCCATATAGTTGAAAGTAAATCCCGGCACTGTTTTCACCACAAAACGGTACACTCAGTCGCGCCGCCCGCATCATCAAAACCATTCCATCCACTGCATCCTCATCTGCCCGTCTCATTCCCACCTTCCCGCTTCCTCCTTTCCCCTTCAAGTCTCTACTCAATCCCTTCACAGCTTCCTCGTATTGCCAAACCCCGCCTCTCCGTATCACTGTCTTCACCCATCGCGCACTCAAAAATAGCCTCTTCAGATCCTCTACACACCCACCCTGTTTCAAAACACGATATATATTCTCGAAAACATACTCCTCCCGTGTGCTCTTCCCCTCTCCGTCTCGGTCCTCACTCATCGCAAGCAACCCTTCTCCTGCCCTGCTGCACACATACGCCATCTTCTTATACCACTCTTCTACACCCTCCTTCTTCTTTGCTTCTTCCACCGCGAAATCGTGCGTCAGATCATGCACTCGCAACTCACCACAACCCCTCTCATACTGCACTTCTACTAGTCCAACCCTTTCCATCTCCTTTGCACACCTTTCCGTCCGCTCCTCGTCCATCTCCCACAAATCTCCAACCAAACTCAAAGGTATCCGGTCTTGCTTCTTCATAACGCACAGACTCCGGTGCATCTTTCGAAACGAAAACTCATCAACCGTCTCCCCACTCCTTCCCACATCCGACTCCAGGATATCTAGTGACGTATGCAATGTCCCATCCAACGACGAATATCCGTCCTTCGGACTCTCCCTGCGAATCGTGTTACGACTCTTCATCCTCGAAAGGTACGCCCCCCATGCTTCTGTTACTTCTCCCTCCCATCTTTCCCTCATGTACCTCACGCTCGTTCCCGCCACGTTCAGCGCAAGCGGCAATCCGCCACACATTTTCAGTATTTCACCCACGGCTTCCTTGCATCTCGCATCATCCACTTCCTCTCCATTTGCCTCACTCGCGTGCACAAGCATCTCAACTGCTTCTTTCCCTACCTTCTCCCTCGGCTCGAAAGCAACCCGCTCCCCAATCTGATGCAGCTCCCTATCCCTCGTGGAGTACAGTAGTCTGCTCCTCCTTCCCCCGCTGCCCCCCGCAGTCTCAGCCAGAACAGACAACTTTTGAAGGATATTCGCGTCTATATCATTCACCACCCACACATCATCAATGATGAACAGGCACACATGACTACAAAACCACGCTTGTACCTTCGCTAACACCCTTTCAAACTCGCTCTGCTCTCGCATTTCCACAGCCGTCTGGTTCCCACCGGACGCTTCCACAATCAGACACAGTTCTTCAATCAGCCGTCCCACGTTTCCATCTTTCCCCAACGACATGAAGTACACTCCTCCCGAGAACTCTGCCATAATCTCAACATCGTGCGCGATCGCTCGTAGAGCACATGTCTTCCCGACTCCGCCCTGTCCCACTGCTGTCGCACCCACTTGCTTGTTCCTATCTCTCCGTAGCACAGCCGCTTTTAGACGCCACTCACACGTGTTTGGTAATCCATCGCTCCCCCGAGAATCAAGCTTCACACATATCGACGCAGGATTATGCTCGGCTCTTATCGACGCCCTGAACATATTACCCGTGCCTCGTCTGATCGACTCGACGGCCGCGCGAGTCGCGCGAGTATCGATGCCGATCGACTCGACGGCCGTGCGAGTATCGATGCCCGTGCTTGCTTGTACAATACGTTTGTGAAGGCGGTTCGCTTCTTGCTTTCGCTTCTCTAGGACTTCTCTATCTCCTATTGCAGAGGCGAACGCACCGAGTCTCGCTTTTGGGTCTTTCGACTCTTTCTGCAGCTCAGCGAGGGACTTCAATATGAAGCTTGAGATGTCCGCGATTTCACGTCGGAGCAAGCCCGTGTGCTGCGACGACGTTCCATGGATCGGCATCTTTTCAAGCTCCGTGATGTCTCTCTGCAAGTTGGTGTACGCGGTGAGCATTTCGGTAGAGAGTGTCTTGTTTTTCTTGTAGGCTTGGTGTCGAGCGATGAGACTTGCGATGAGGCGGACGACTTGCTCAGCCGGGCCGGTGAGGCCCAAGATACTGTATGGATCAGCCATGGTGTCTGGGATTATGGGGCGTTGTTCGGATTCGAGTAGGTGGCGGTGGCAGAGCGGCGCTTGCTCTTCTCAATATCTCCCTCTCTCCGAATCTCTTTCTCTCTTGTTGTTGTCAGTCGTTGTTCGTCGTTGTTTGTCGTTCGTGGTCTTCTCGCAGAGGGGGCGGGGAAGGTTTGCTTCCACTCTTGGCGTTGCGAATATGTGCAGTACGTTCAGTGGGATACAGCAATTTTAGGGCATGTGCCCGCTTGACAGTGATTTTCGGAGCGATTTCCTACATTCATTCGTCAAGGGAGAAGGCGGCGGTTGTGCAGATTGTTGCTGCGGTGTTGGTGTGTGATGTGTCGCGACAGCCGGATAGAATTATCAGGAGGGACCGAAATAATTACTGTATTTTATGCCTGATCACCCGGCGCCGGCGAGCTCGCTGGAGCTCGCGAGACCCACTTGGACGAGGACCAAGTGTCCTGATAAAAGCTACAATTCCGGGGGCAGTCGGAGAGGAGACGGACGGAGCCCCCGGGGGTCTGGGTACCCTATACTTTTGCCTATCCTTCCGTTTGCCCCTGCTGCGCACGAGCTAGAACAGATACTTTCGTCCCTTCCGTGCCGTCCGTCCCTTCACCCTACGCACCACTGAACCCGTTCTGCTGCAGTTATGGGCCCAGGGATCTCAAATGAGAAGGACAGGTTCTATCTCGATCGTCCCCTCTTTTCCCCGTTTGGTGATCCGCAAGACTGGCGCCGTAAGGTATCTCGTTGGGTAGATCTCATTGCATCAGCAGCCCAGCGAGGAAATGACAAGACGGATAAAACGTTTTACGCCACCCTCGGGCGTCAGCTGTATGATCGTGGTCTACCAACCGCTCAACAATCTATTGTGGATGAGGCTCAGGCAAAGAAAATCATTGACTACAAGCAAGATGACCAGATCGCAGCCGTCAGAGACATTGTCGAACTGGTCGCCGTCGACCCTCCAATTGCCATGGTCACTCGCCTGATAACTTCTTTCAACAGAGTCTCTACCTGTCGCCGAAAGAAGGGAGAAGAACTTCCGATCTTTGTTTCCCGCTTTCGAGGCCTAGCTGCCGAATACCTAATGCACAGCAACTCCTCTGCTTCATCCCAGATTGGGGAGGTGCTGGCCATTACCCTTCTCAACAATGCAAACCTTGAAGAAGGGACGCTCACAAATGCAAAGCTCCAGCTCATTGGGCTTGCAGAAGCTCGAAAGGGGAATGAAAATAGTGCCGACATAAAGCAGGTGTCTGTCGAAGCTCTTTCAGATCTCCGGAATATGGTGCAAGAGATTGTGGAAATTTCTCCAAATTCATCAGCTCGCACTATTCAAACTCTGAGAACCGTGATAACGGAAACCCACAACAAAGTCAAAGAGGCTGCAAAATCCGTGACTCATAAACTTGATGCTCTGATTGCCCCCGATGTGGCCAATACTGAGCAGGATTCAATCGCTCAAATCAGCATGGCGACTAAGGACGTCTGTAGGCTTCACCTTGACGATGCTGTATCTGTGCTCCGTAACCTAAGTGTCTCTTCTCTCAGCAACGCAGCGTCCCTGTCTGCCAAGGAGATTGAAGACATCGTCCACCGTGGCATACAGAAAACTCTTCTTAGCTCTTCTGTTCAAGGCGGGATTGCTGAACCCCGCCAAAACCAACATCAAACTGCTGGTGCAACTTCATATGCAGACGCTCCGAATGTCTTTAAAATGAGTCAAAAACAGAAGCGGTCTAGAAACGGCCACAAAAAGGGGCAACGGTAGAGGCAGTTCTCTCCCTCAAGCAACCAGCGAACAAGTCTGTTATGATTGCGGAGAGAAAGATCACTACAGAGGTGACCTGAAATGCCCTTTTCCCAGTTACCTGACGAAAAGAATTCGACAAAAAGAGTCAGGACGTCCGCAACCGGGTTCGAAGAAGCCCGCCAGGTTTTTTCAGGAAGGCTCCAGTTCGGGAGAGAGACGCAACTAAGTCTCGTTACCGGACGTGGGGCCGCATCGGACGTCGCTGTCGGGAAATCGGACCCCAATCCGGTCCTTGATGTCGGTTGTCCTCGCAGTGTTGGCGGTACCGACTCAGCTGCCGCACTGTGCCAAGCACTTGGAATAGACCTAATTCTTCGTGCACTCGACTGTGAGCCGTTCTATCACGGCTATGGAATGCATTGTAGCGAAGCTGAACTTGCAGTAGCCATCTGGGACCTTCCGTTGGAAGACATGAAAGGTAATCATGTCACGATCCCATTTTACGTTACGCCTGGAAAAGGCGTACTTCTTCTAGGAAATGAAATTATTCATAAGTCCAACCTCCTCGGCCCGAGAAACATACTTGAGATTCCACCAGGCGTATGTGAACTCTCTAAGGAAGCCCTCACATTCCAAACATATAACGAGCCTGTTTCTCAAACGGACAAGGATCGGGTGAGAACGTATCTCTTCGTGGTCCCTGCCAAGTCAAATTCGTTCAAGTCCTACTTCGTAAGCTACCAGGCGCTCAGCGCCGCACCTGAAGACCACAGAGCTTTGACGAAAGGCTACTACGCACATGGGAAGGTGGCGAAGCGATTTGCCACCAAGCTTCATGGATATTCCCATCTGCCTTCGACTGATATGATTGAGCTTTGCAGGAGAGGAGGGATAATGAACCCTGTCCTTCGGCAAGCACTGAAACAAGTCGTTAATAACTGCACATCTTGTAAGTCCACTGGAAGGCCTTTGGCCTCCCGCAAGGTTTCTTTCGGCAAGATACTGTCCACTTTCAATGCCCATGTACAAATCGACTACATGTACATCGCAGAGATGGACAATGTCCCAGTTCTGCACCTTGTAGATGTACACACGGCTTTTTCAGTAACAATCATCATGGATTCAAGAAAAATGGAAGCAGCTACGAGAGCCATCGACAGCCACTGGTGTCAAGTGCACGGACCGCCATCTCGAATGTCTGGAGATCAGGAATTCAACAGCAAAGCTTTTCGGGAATTTCTGAATTACTATCACATTGAGTTTAAAGACCGCCCAGCTCGGAGGCACAACAAACTCGGTGTTGTCGAAAGCAAGAATGCCGTTGTGCGCATTATCTCACAGCGCATACTCAACGATGCTGAATTCTTCAAGGCGTCTCGAGGTATACAATACACCCATGCCGACGTTCTCTCTCGCGCAACATATCTCAGTAACGTGCTGTACGGCGCAAAGAGGTTGAGCAGTTTCGAAATGGCACGTGGATATACTCCGTCGGTTGCTGGTTTGCCACAGAGCAAAGTCTCCAAGGAACTCGTCATTGCGCATGAAGAACAAGTTGCTCGCAGAGCACTGCGACTTCTCAACAGTGGTTGGTCTCCCCACGTACTCCTCCCAGACTCCCTCACTAAGGGGCAAAGGGTGTATTTCTTCAGCGCGGACCGAAGCTTGGCAAGTGGCAAAAAGGATACGTTCGCTCTGTAGACCCACACATGATAACGATATCCACGAATGAGGAACACAAAGGAATGCCAGTGAGAGCTGCCCTTGAGGACGTTCGGATTTCTCCGACCTCAAGCCTGTTGAAAGAACTCGACAGCATTCACTTTCTATTCCCACGCTCATCCTCTCTCATCGACGAACAAAACTTCGATGATCAACAGCAAGAGCTACTCGTTGGAGATGACCAATTTCCAACGATTCTCCAGACCGAAGACATTCGTAAAGAGACAAGGGAAGACTCCTTTCCCAACGTGAACGCGGAAGAACAGGTTCCCGCCACTGACCAATCACAAGAGGATGATCTCCCCGATGCTGCACTGTCGCACACCGGCGACGTATGGAAACTATTCGAAAGTGAATCAGCACTTTGGTCAAGTCATCCCTCATCAAAAGACCTATTCAAGGAGGATGGGTGTACGCGGATCGTGGACATGCCGTATAGGGATGTTGCTAAGAACAGCAAAGATGGGATCAAAACTCCGCTACAAGAACCAAGCTGCGCAGCCGCCGATCACCAAGATATCGAAAAATCGATCGTCCCGGCTCGTCCAAAAAATGATATAGGTTCTGTACAGATGCGCCGTCCGTCCCCGCTCCCATGCGCATTGACCTCCAGCGAACAAGTGCTTCTCCAGCAAGCTCGAGAGGTACTGGGCAACACCACAGCATCGGAGTTCCAGCTGCAGTTATTGCCGCGTTGGCTTGTCGAAAAATCGATCGCCCGTGAAAAGGAAAACTATGAAGGAAGTTACGAGGAGGTCCACATGAAGTCTCTTCCACCATACGCAAACCTTATCACGTCGCACCACTTCTTTCAAGTCAAGCATGATGGCGCAGAGGATAAGCTCAAGCTTATGTGCCGTCTTGTGCCACACGGGAACAGAGATCGAGACAAGGAAAAAGTTCGAAAGGACTCAGCAACAGCCCAGTTTCCTGTCATCCGCATAGTCCTTTCTCTGGCAGCCATCATAAGGTTCTCCCTAGCGACAATTGACGTCAAGGGAGCTTACCTACAAGGAGGTTCTCTCGGCCGAGATATGTACGTGCGACCGCCGAAGGGATGGGCAACATCACCAAGCGTTGTTTGGAAAATGATCAAGCCCGCCTACGGTATCGTAGAATCCGGTCGGCTTTGGCAAATCACAGTCGAAACCTGGATGATTGGTAAGGGAATCATACAAATTCCGGGACTCCCGCAGCTCTTCGTCAAACGCCAAAGCAACTCCCGTGTCCAACTTGTGATTGCGAAAGTGGTGGACGACTTCCTGATTGCAGGTTCACGCCAAGCCATCGATGAGTTCCACTCTCAGATTTCAAAACGTTTCACCATTGGACGCTTCCTCACCGGCCCTGACCTTATCTTCAACAGGCTCCACATACATCAAGACGCCGACTGCTCCGTACATGTTAATATGCAAGAATACCTAGATAAGATACTTCCAATACAAATCACTCGTGAACGTCGCAAAGAATGGAACTCACCCTGTCTAATGGACGAAATAACCCGTTACCTTGGACTCACTGGCTCCCTCAACTTCTTGGGACACGGTGTAATGCCTCAAGCGTCATTCGCTGCAAGCCACCTACAACAACGAATCGGCAGGCTTACAGTATCCCATCTAGTCGAAGCCAACAAAGTCTTCAAGGAGATAAAAGCCCTCCGTCCGTCGCTCCTATACTGCTCCTTCCCTTACATCGTCGCTGAGCCGCGATACTTGGCCTTCTCCGACGCCAGCCAAGGGTCTTCGTCGTATGGGCAAACAGGATATATCTCGGGTATATTCCTGCCTGCGGGGGGTGGAGATGTCGTGTACCACGTACTTGACTGGCTCAGCTGCAAGCAGGCTAGAGTGTCTTTCTCCTCAATTGGAGCGGAAATCCTAGCTGCAGCCGCAGCGGCAGATCGGGGTGCCCTCATGGCCGAAAGAATGCAGGACGTCAATGGCTCGCCAGTCACGCTCCCATTCGTTCTCACCATAGATTCCCATGGTCTTTACTCCACGGTAACAACATTGCACGAGGGTGCTGATTATCGGCTGCGCCCTACCGTAGCGAGGATGAGGGATTCCTTTGAGAGCAGCGAGATATCCGTAATGCAATGGATTCCAGGCAAGCGTAACTTGGCAGATGCGTTGACGAAACGAAACCTCGAGATGTATCGAGCTCTCAACTCGGTAATGACAAAGGGTCTCATTGACAGCAAAACCTTTGAGAAAGCAGAACGAGTAACTTTCTTATCCTAAATCACATGTTTACTGCGGCGCTTTGCTCAACGCTTCCCATGTCTAAATTGTGCTGAAGAGTACAGTGATGGTCCCCTTTTTTGCGAACGAGGCTTCTTTCGACATTTCTTGTATGGCTTCTTACCGACAGTTTGTTTCCGAAGCCTTCGAGCCTCGTTTACACTGGAGAATCGGAAGCCGTTGCCCATGCACGCATTGAACACTTTCGGTTCCAAGTGCAGAGCATACTGCTCAGCTGAATCTAGCACTTCCTTTCGTGCTAAATCGAACACGACGGTATGGTTGATCTTATCGTTATGGGCAGCGACGCCTTCGAGAGAAGCAATATACAAACCGTCCTTAGCCTCAGCCGAGAAGATCCAAGAGCTGAACGTGGCGCCATGAAGGTGAATGTGCTCTAGCGTGTACCTCCTCATATTAGTCTGGAGCCATGCCCCAGCCTGGCTTAGGTTTGACGCACCAACGGGCCCACGATTTATCATGTCTTCCGCAACTGCAGTACCACCAATGATGTGTAAGCCATTTGCTATTGCTGCACGAATACATTCCCCGTTACGACTGCAGATGAAAACGTGGGGGTTAGGAACAAAGAGTTCCTGTGCTAACAATGACGGTCCCCGAATTCCGGAGGCGCTCACGGAATAAAACGTATCCGGGTTCTGGACACAGAACTCATCTACATTCAATAGCCACTGACGTTTAGCGCGAGATGAGGAATCTAGGACGTATTGCGATGACGAAGTCGAATCACAAGACAAAACTGTGGAACATGAGCTATGGCATCCATCAGTATCACGAGAGGGGACCTGAAAGCTTTCGATTGTGTGAAAGCGGATTGGCCAAAATGTGTCTGCGCCGCCATGCTTCACTGCCGACGCATAATATGTTGATGCACTCCAGCCATGCTTCTTTCCAGAAGCCAATACGACCCGCTCGATTGTGTAATCAGCATCGTCGGATGCGCCGTCTTCGTCTTCGTCGAATCCCATTCGAACGATTGTGCCAGCGTCCATGGTCGCCCCCTCCAGATCCTTCAGCCAACAAATCAGAGCTTCCATACCATCCCAGGGCAAGGCCAAGCTGAACAGTAGATCCATCGCAGACGCACGCCGTGTGCCCCCCTCATGCCTGACTAGGGCTTCATCATTGCACCACGTCAGGGAGTGTACGCTGTAATCATGCTCATCCTCTAATTCCATCCCCAGCGACACCACCATTCCAAAAGCCGTCACGTACCTCGGCCCGAAAGCGCTTATATACGGGTTGCGGATCAGGCTGGTGGAATGGGGTGCGCTGTAGAAGACTGGGAACGAACCGAACGCGCGTACGGAATGCGGGAGCCGGGTAGAGTGTGTCAGGTGCAAGTCACGTAAGGTCCAAGGCAAACAGGAAGGTGTGGAATGGAACGAAGAAAACCGGTGGATTTGCGATTTTGGGGACGAAAAGAGTCGCGAGACGATGACTTTGACACGATATCGAGGCAGAGGAGGGCTCCGGTCGCTTGAGTTGGCCGCGGAATCTCACTGAAGGGATGGCAAGTTCCGTTGGCCAACGGGGTGTGTGTGTGATGTGTCGCGACAGCCGGATAGAATTATCAGGAGGGACCGAAATAATTACTGTATTTTATGCCTGATCACCCGGCGCCGGCGAGCTCGCTGGAGCTCGCGAGACCCACTTGGACGAGGACCAAGTGTCCTGATAAAAGCTACAATTCCGGGGGCAGTCGGAGAGGAGACGGACGGAGCCCCCGGGGGTCTGGGTACCCTATACTATTGCCTATCCTTCCGTTTGCCCCTGCTGCGCACGAGCTAGAACGGATACTTTTGTCCCTTCCGTGCCGTCCGTCCCTTCACCCTACGCACCACTGAACCCGTTCTGCTGCAGTTGGCACATCGTGAGTTTAGTAAGGCTGCTCTCGCGACGCACTGACAAGAATTTTACGACAGCAACGAGGGCTGCAAGGGACTCCAGGGAGGCGTATGATACAGTGCTGTACTTCAGGGGCTTGTCCAGTCCATCGGTAATACAGTACAGTACTGCAACGAAAGCCGTAGGACGATACGAGTACGGTACCCTCGCGGAGGGCACGTACCCCGGAGGGCACGTACCCCGCTTGAAGGTCCCCCCAAGTCGAGTCATGCGCCGAGTGGGCAGGTGGACTTGTTGGACACCGTCGCGGCGAGAACCGGTCTGCGAGCTTTGATGGACAAGATAGAAAGCTCGCCCACATGCAAAGTGACGCGCGACTGTCGCAAGCCATTCAGTGCTGCCAACCCGGCAGAGACGGCGCAGGTCGCCGAGAGACCCCAACACAGGGACCGCCGAGCAATGATTGCCCGCATGCGCTTGGTGGCGGAATGTCCCCGGATTCAGAAGCGTTAGTGCCAACGCCAGCAAGACGGGCCGGACGAGGACAGGGGTGACAAGGGGGGGTTTCAGGCAGGCGGCCGGCAGGGGTCCGGCAGTGGAAGCTGTCGGTGCGATCCGTAGGCGTGAATTTGTAAAAAGAATTACAGATATCCTAAATCAGTTCCCTCATGTTCCTATCAAAACGTTCTGTAATGCCCAAATCTGAATCACAGATTCGGACGTGTCCCTCCTGCTCCAGGCGCCAGGTATAATAGTTCATGATAAAATGTGGCAAGTGACGGTTTTTTTCTAGGCATGTCAGGTGAAAAGGCCGTATCCTACCCAGTCCTTCACCGATTTTGACTTTTTAAAGCTCAGTAAACACATAAAGCGCGCATACTGTATACTGTACTGTACAGTTGATAAATGATTGGACATGATTCGATCAGGGATCGTCAGAGTGGGGTGCTACGGATTGGACGAAAAAGGGGGGAGCCTAATCCGGCTCCTGAGGGAGAATAAATGGGTTGGGGTGATTACGATGATCAGCATGAACGCTGGGCTGCTGCCTTCTATCTTCTCTTCGTATGTTTATGCCGCTTTAAGTACTACGCTACTGTGACTCTTCGTTCACCGCATCTCATCGTCGCCATACATGAATTGCGATATGCAGTCCTTGCCGCAAGTTGCATTGCCCGCTTTTCTTCGCTTGACGGTGTTTTGCCGCTACCGTCTGCATATATATTCTTCGCACCATTGCCAACCGTTCGCATGCAGTTGTAATGTACGTTGAACGCTCTTTTCTGCCGCTCTTTTGTTTGCTACAAGGGTACGCGTCCCTTGGCGTATGCTTGTTTCATCTGCATTCCTCTAGGTGCTCATTCAGAACAACGACATATGTGTAATTCACAAGGATGCCGGTTGCTGAATGCGAGTTGCTGATAGTCTTAAATTGAGACAAGGGTACATCTTGTTTACCGAGTATCGATCACGGATCTAATTGTAAGATCGATTCTCACAACAGTACTGTAGCTTTACAACTGTAACGAAATCACATCATGTGTTCATTCAAGGGAATGAAGTCACTTAAATGAACCCCTTTTACAGGTCTGAATCGCATGGAAACTAATTTGGCAACCTCAAATAATGGCCGTGGCCCGAAAAAAACTCTTTATTCTAACAGTCAAATAATGTCCGTTAACTATTTTGGCAAACATAAACTATTTTGGCAACGCACTGCTTCCCTTTTTTTGCCGCACTTTTCCGGAATGGCGATCGATGATGGGCGGCTATCGATCGATATGGAAAAGCATATTACGTTGTAATGGCATAGCACAGCCTGGATTTTTGGCGGACAAGCGAAAGTAATGGGCTTTCGAATGGCGGTAAAAACAGAAAAGGCGGGCAGGTTGTAATCAGTCACAGAGCTACCAAGGTTAGCAAGTGGCGGGGGCGGATCTGGGTGACTCGGTTTCGGACAAGTGCGGCAAAAAGGGCACGCAGTGGGTTGCCAAAATAGTTTATATTTGCCAAAATAGTTACCGAACTGTTACACCTAGTAGTGTTCCTTCCAAGCACCTTCCCTCTCCCTGAAGGAACACTCCTTCCAAGCGTCTTCCCTCTCCCTCGCCGCGATGGCACCCCTGGCGCCCGTCCTGCACACCAAGTGCCCTCCCACCGTGTGCTTTTAGCGCCATGCCATGGCTGTGTCACTAAACTTTATGCATTTTCTGCGATGCTTTTGGAGTCTCTTTCGGGCAAGCAGCTCTCTGCTACCGACATGCGCGACACGTTGAGAGCGTGAGGGCGCGCGCAGGGCCAGGTGCAGTGCCTAGAGTGGTACTGTGAAAGCCCGGTTTGTATTCGCCGAACAAACATATGTACCTGTTCCAACGCCGCAACTCGGAACAGTTGGCAAAATAGAAACACAGGCTGTGTCATTTACACACACAGCATACACTCCGAACTTTGCCGTAAAATTGTTTCTTTCTTTCTCGTCACCGTCATGGCTCTCACATTTCTCCAAATAGCATCGGCTGAAAGTTGCCCTTGCGTCTGCTCCAATATCATCCGCTTAGGCTGCAAACTGTGACCTTATCATCCCCACTTTTCTTCGTGCTCCCAACCTAGAGCAGTTCCGCCCTTCCCCCCCCCCCCTCAGCTGCCAACCGACACCATAGCATACCCACGTTTCCACGTGCTCCCATCCTAAACCAGATATCCCCCAACGTTCGTACGATATTGGATGCCGCAACTGCCGCAAGGCGATGTGTTGCCTCTGCTAGACAGGATAGCAATCCGGCAACATCCGGGCGACACCAAACCTAAAAAACCTATTTGAATTACTATTCCGCAACGATGATCCCCTTCCAGCACATTTGTGGCTTTCGCCGAGTAGTCGATCAAGTGCGAGCGTCGCTTGCTTCCGCCATATTCCAACGACACTGATATTGTGCCTGAAGAAGTGAGCTTCCTTCCCTCGCCCACAATGACCACGTGTTGCAAGCCTCAACGTGGAGTGAGGGTCGCTGCGGGTGGTGAGCATGGCCCCGTTACCGTGCGTTTCGCCGCCGAGTAAAGTGATGGCCTGCCTGGAAGGCATCGCCCCCATCAAGCCTCTCGGCCGCCAGACAAGAAGACAGCGCGCCGGGTGCGCGGCCGCCCGGCGGGGGCGCGAGATCAAAACGGGCGCGCGGCCACCTGTTGCGCGCCAAGGCCTCCCCGCGCGACTGCTGCAGATTCAAGCCCCATTTTAGCTTACCCGGGCCGCCGTCCGCCGTCCGCCGTCCGCCGTCCGCCGTCCGCCGCGCGTAACTGCGCCCTCTCTCCACGTGCTTATTTCGGCGCGCCCCACGCGGGGCGCGGCCGGTCGCAGTCGCTGAGGTGCGGGCGGATGGCGCGTGCCGGCGGGTTGGCGCAAATGGCCCCGCCGTGCGTCTTCTACGCCGCACGTAGCATGGCTGCAGCTCCGCCCGCAAACGCTTGCCGTTCAAACCACGCGCGACTCGCAGCGCAAGCACCATGCCGCCCTGCTTCCCGCTCGTGCGCAGCAATGCGCGCATCCCTTTCAAAGCGCGTGCGTCCGAATAAGCGTCGCCGCCGCCGTTGCGCGCGCCCTCACCCCGACGCGCTGTGCTTCCCTCCCCCTTCCCCCGCTCTCCCTTGCGCGCGCGCGCGCCCGTCGCCGCCGCACGTATGGACAGCGCTCGAGACCCCGCCGCGTTCTAGTCGCGTGGCGGACGCTTCCCCGCCGCGACCCGGCTTGCAGCAGCAGCGGGATGGGGAGCTGGGGCGCGCTGTTGTCGCCGCTGGCGGAGCGTGGCGGCGGCGGGGCGCAGGCTAGACAAACTCATAGAACATCTTTCGTCGTCTCTACTCTCGCTCCTACTTATCCGTCTCGCTTATCCGTCTCGCTGGTGGCTGTGATCAGACAGCTTATCGCGGTCGG
Source organism: Chondrus crispus (assembly GCF_000350225.1). Lineage (NCBI taxonomy): Eukaryota > Rhodophyta > Florideophyceae > Gigartinales > Gigartinaceae > Chondrus > Chondrus crispus. The sequence continues at coordinate 553,109 of NW_005179057.1, forward strand.
TCTGTCACTGGAGGCCGCTTGTGTTACCTGTGCCGGCCAGGATACTTTTCCCTTTTGCCCAGTGCTTTTCTCTCACAGTAACCGATGCCCCTTGCAAGGGCGGTGTTCGTAATTGGAGTGAGTGACGACGCTGACGCTCTGTAAAGGGAGAGGCCCAAATGTTTAGTAAAATTGAAATTTATGGTAAAATTGAGGGAAAAAGTTGGCCTCGTTTGCCACTTTTCTTCTCACACGTGTGGACCTGTGCACGTGGAAACCTGTGCACGTGTACCCATCGCCTCTTCAAAGTGAGATTGGCCCCCGCTTTGACCCGGTCTGCAACGCTTCTCAACACACCGTTCATTCACGAATACCTTCATATCTTCGCTCGCCCGCAACTAATGGCCAGCTGCCTGCACACCATTGCATTGCACAAGATATTAAATTGAGCACAAGAGCGCACGATGAACGGAAGCAGGTCGCTAGTTCATACATACACATACATACCCATACATGGATTGCACCGTCCGTGAGGCGAGCTTCTCACGCATTCATAAATCAAAAACAAAGACAAAGCAAAAAACCCTCAACGCACTACTACTGTCACGGGCGGCAAGCGGCCATCGCACTTCGATACTTACTTACACCACTAGCTTACACCACTAGCTTCATGATAGCAAGCGGCCATCGCACTTCGATACTTACTTACACCACTAGCTTACACCACTAGCTTCATGATAGCAACCAGATTGCCCGCCCCTGCAACTGCGACCCCGTGATCGTGGTCTATCTGCAAGTTCAATGCATTGTCCAACTGGGCCAAAACAGCCTCAGACCCATCCTGTCGCCTTTGCACAATTCCTCCGCCCTTGAAAATTATTTCTGATCTTCGTCCTGCGCGAGAAGCAGTACCCAAGTCTGCCGTCTTCAGGAACCGACTCGTGATTTCATCCCAATCCTCTCCCCTCCCGGTATGAAGTGTGATCCCTCTCTCCACGTCCCACACCCGCACGCTCCCGTCATCCGATCCAGATACCACACGTCTTCCGTCCCCACTCATCGCAACGCTACGCACCAACCCCGTGTGTCCAACTAATGCCTCCCCGACTTGTGCTCCCGTCTCTACGTCCCACACCCGCACGCTCTTGTCAGCCGATCCAGATACCACACGTCTTCCGTCCCCACTCATCGCAACGCTAACCACCCAAGCCGTGTGTCCAACTAACGCCTCCCCGACTTGAGCTCCCGTCTCCACGTCCCACACCCGCACGCCCTTGTCAAACGATCCAGATACCACACGTCTTCCGTCCCCACTCATCGCAACGCTCCACACCTGATCCGTGTGTCCAACTAACGCCTCCCCGACTTGTGCTCCCGTCTCCACGTCCCACACCCGCACGCTCCTGTCATTCGATCCAGATACCACACGTCTTCCGTCCCCACTCATCGCAACGCTAAGCACCGGACGCGTGTGTCCAACTAACGCCTCCCCGACTTGTGCTCCCGTCTCCACGTCCCACACTCGCACGCTCTTGTCAAACGATCCAGATACCACACGTCTTCCGTCCCCACTCATCGCAACGCTATCCACCCCATCCGTGTGTCCAACTAACGCCTCCCCGACTTGTGCTCCCGTCTCCACGTCCCACACCCGCACGCTCTTGTCATTCGATCCAGATACCACACGTCTTCCGTCCCCACTCATCGCAACGCTACACACCGATTCCGTGTGTCCAACTAACGCCTCCCCGACTTGTGCTCCCGTCTCCACGTCCCACACCCGCACGCTCATGTCCCCCGATCCAGATACCACACGTCTTCCGTCCCCACTCATCGCAACACAAGTCACTTCCGACTTGTGACCGCGGAAAATTCTCAATACTTTCCTCTCCGACGTACTCCACAGCCTTAACGTCCCGTCTTCATATCCCACAACAACATTCTCCTTCCTCTCACAGAGAGTTGCGCAGATGGCGCTTGTCACTCTCGGGTTTTCTGCAGTCACGCTCGGGTTTTCTGCAGTCACTTCGGAGGTTACCCTTCCAAAGCACATTCCAAAATATGCCCTCAAACGTCGACACATTTTGCGCCTGCTTGCTTCAAGATCCCCTGGGCCCTGGCTCTGGCTCTCCGTTTCGAACTCGCCTTCTAATTGACTGCTTGGGTCATTGGCCCCTGGGCCCTGGCTCTCCGTTTCGAACTCGCCTTCTAATTCAACCATCTTCGTCTCCTTCTCAGCAGATTGCGTGAAAACTGTTACTTTTGCCCCTTCCCCCTCCACCTGACATCCATACACTTCACCACTGGAATCCATGCCCACTTGAATTTCAGTACTGAAATATGGCAGAACAATCTGCTCCACCATCTTTCCATCGGCTCGCGCTACACACTCACTCACAGGCCGCACCCACGGCCGTGGTGCGTATCTCTCAATTTCCTCCAGCATTTTTCGCACACAACTTGAATCCCGTGCCTTGTGCTTCACTCGCCCATATAGTTGAAAGTAAATCCCGGCACTGTTTTCACCACAAAACGGTACACTCAGTCGCGCCGCCCGCATCATCAAAACCATTCCATCCACTGCATCCTCATCTGCCCGTCCCATTCCCACCTTCCCGCTTCCTCTTTTCCCCTTCAAGTCTCTACTCAATCCCTTCACAGCTTTCTCGTATTGCCAAACCCCGCCTCTCCGCATCACTGTCTTCACCCATCGCGCACTCAAAAATAGCCTCTTCAGATCCTCTACACACCCACCCTGTTGCAAGACACGATATATATTCTCGAAAACATACTCCTCCCGTGCGCTCTTCCCCTCTCCGTCTCGGTCCTCACTCATCGCAAGCAACCCTTCTCCTGCCCTGCACACATCCGCCATCTTCTTATACCACTCTTCTACACCCTCCTTCTTCTTCGCTTCTTCCACCGCGAAATCGTGCGTCAGATCATGCACCCGCAACCCACCACAATCCTTCTCATACTGCACTTCTACTAGTCCAACCCTTTCCATCTCCTTTGCACACCTTTCCGTCCGCTCCTCGTCCATCTCCCACAAATCTCCAACCAAACTCAAAGGTATTCGGTCTTGCTTCTTCATAACGCACAGACTCCGGTGCATCTTTCGAAACGAAAATTCACCAACTGTCTCCCCACTCCTTCCCACATCGGCCTCCAGGATATCTAGAGACGTATGCAATGTCCCATCCAACGACGAATATCCGTCCTTCGGACTCTCCCCGCGAATCGTGTTACGACTCTTCATCCTCGAAAGGTACGCCCCCCATGCTTCTGTTACTTCTCCCTCCCATCTTTCCCTCATGTACCTCACGCTCGTTCCCGCCACGTTCAGCGCAAGCGGCAATCCGCCACACATTTTCAGTATTTCACCCACGGCTTCCTTGCATCTCGCATCATCCACTTCCTTTCCATTTGCCTCACTCGCGTGCACAAGCATCTCAACTGCTTCTTTCCCTACCTTCTCCCTCGGCTCGAAAGCAACCCGCTCCCCAATCTGACGCAGCTCCTTATCCCTCGTGGAGTACAGTAGTCTGCTCCTCCTTCCCCCGCTGCCCCCCGCAGTCTCAGCCAGAACAGACAACTTTTGAAGGATATTCGCGTCTATATCATTCACCACCCACACATCATCAATGATGAACAGGCACACATGACTACAAAACCACGCTTGTACCTTCGCTAACACCCTTTCAAACTCGCTCTGCTCTCGCATTTCCACAGCCGTCTGGTTCCCACCGGACGCTTCCACAATCAGACACAGTTCTTCAATCAGCCGTCCCACGTTTCCATCTTTCCCCAACAACATGAAGTACACTCCTCCCGAGAACTCTGCCATAATCTCAACGTCGTGCGCGATCGCTCGTAGAGCACATGTCTTCCCGACTCCGCCCTGTCCCACTGCTGTCGCACCCACTTGCTTGTTCCTATCTCTCCGTAGCACAGCCGCTTTTAGACGCGACTCACACGTGTTTGGTAATCCATCGCTCCCCCGAGAATCAAGCTTCACACATATCGACGCAGGATTATGTTCGGCTCTTATCGACGCCCTGAACATATTACCCGTGCCTCGTCTGATCGACTCGACGGCCGCGCGAGTATCGATGCCCGTGCTTGCTTGTACAATACGTTTGTGAAGGCGGTCCGCTTCTTGCTTGCGCTTCTCTAGGACTTCTCTATCTCCCATCGCAGAGGCGTACGCACCGAGTCTCGCTTTTGGGTCATCCAATTCTTTCTGCAGCTCAGCGAGGGACTTCAATATGAAGCTTGAGATGTCCGTGATTTCACGTTGGAGCAAGCCCGTGTGCTGCGACGACGTTCCATGGATCGGCATGTTTTCAAGCTCCGTGATGTCTGCCTGCAAGGTAGTGTAGGCAGTGAGCACTTCCGTAGACAGCGTTTTGTTTTCCTTGTAGGCTTTGTGTCGTTCGATGAGACTTGCGATGAGGCGGACGACTTGCTCAGCCGGGCCGGTGAGGCCCAAGATACTGTATGGATCAGCCATGGTGTTTGCGAATAGGGGGTGTTGTTCGGATTTGAATAGGCGGCGGTAGCAAAGCGGCGCTTGCTCTTCTCTATATCTCTCCCTCTCGGAATCTCTTTTTTCTCTCTTGTCGTTGTCAGTCGTTACCCAAGGGTAGTCGTTTTTCGTTCTTGGTCTTCTCGCAGAGAGGGCGGGAAAGGTTTGCTTCCACCCTTCGCATTCGAATAAATGCAGGACATCCAATGGCCCACAGCTATTTTACGGTAGGTGCCCGCTTGACAGTGATTTTGAGTGATTTCCTACGCTGAAAAAACAGGGCGGCGGTTGTGCGGATTGTTGCTGCGGTGTTGGCACATCGTGAGTTTAGTAAGGCTGCTCTCGCGACGCACTGACAAGAATTCTACGCCAGCAACGAGAGCTGCAAGGGACTCCAGGGAGGCGTATGATACAGTGCTGTACTCCAGGGGCTTGTCCAGTCCATCGGTAATACAGTACAGTACAGTACAGTACAGTACTGCAACGAAAGCCGTAGGACGATACGAGTAAAGTTTACAGTACCCTCGCGGTGGGCACGTACCCCGCCTGAAGGTCCCCCCCAAGTCGAGTCATGCGCCGAGTGGGCAGCTGGACTTGTTGGACACCGTCGCGGCGAGAACCGGTCTGCGAGCTTTGATGGACAAGATAGAAAGCTCGCCCACATGCAAAGTGACGCGCGACTGTCTCAAGCCATTCAGTGCCGCCAACCCGGCAGAGACGGCGCAGGTCGCCGAGAGACCCCAACACAGGGACGCCCGAGCAATGATTGCCCGCACGCACTTGGTGGCGGAATGTCCCCGGATTCAGAAGCGTTGGTGCCAACTCCAGCAAGACAGGCCGGACGAGGACATGGGGGGGGTTCCAGGCAGGCGGCCGGCAGGGGTCCGGCAGTGGAAGCTGTCGGTGCGATCCGTAGGCGTGAATTTGTAAAAAGAATTACAGATATCCTAATTCAGTTGCCTCATGTTCCTATCAAAACGTTCTGTAATGCCCAAATCTGAATCACAGATTCGAACGTGTCCCTCCTGCTCCAGGCGCCAGGCATAAGAGTTCATGATAAAATGTGGCAAGTGACGGTTTTTTTCTAGGCATGTCTGGTGAAAAGGCCGTACCCTACCCAGTCCTTCACCGATTTTGACTTTTTAAAGCTCAATAAACACATAAAGCGCGCATATACAGTACTGTAGCTTTACAACTGTAACGAAATCACATCATGTGTTCATTCAAGGGAATGAAGTCACTTAAATGAACCCCTTTTACAGGTCTGAATCGCATGGAAACTAATTTGGCAACCTCAAGTAATGGCCGTGGCCCGAAAAAAACTCTTTATTCTAACAGTCAAATAATGTCCGTTAACTATTTTGGCAAACATAAACTATTTTGGCAACGCACTGCTTCCCTTTTTTGCCGCACTTTTCCGGAATGGCGATGATGGGCGGCTATCGATCGATATGGAAAAGCATATTACGTTGTAATTGCACGCCACAGCCTGGAATTTTTGGCGAACAAGCGAAAGTAATGGGCTTTCGAATGGCGGTAAAAACAGAAAAGGCGCGCAGGTTATAATCAGTCACAGAGCTACCAAGGTTAGCAAGTGGCGGAGGCGGATCTGGGTGACTCGGTTTCGGACAAGTGCGGCAAAAAGGGGAAGCAGTGCGTTGCCAAAATAGTTTATATTTGCCAAAATAGTTACCGAACTGTTATCGCTGTCGAAGTGAGTGGAGTATACGCTACTGCGTAGGCGTGCAAATTCAAGTGGTGGTGCAATTGCTGTGGAAATAAAGAGTGGCGGTTGTGGCGTCAACGGCGTGTGCAGTGGTGGCGCGCGAAGCTGGAGGTGCTACGTGTTTCCAGAGTACTCACAGAGTACTCGAGAGAGAGGCTACGCCGGCAGAGCGTACGGATGGAGACCAGAGGTGGATGTCGCAAATTAGTGTCGTCGGCACAGGCGCGTGGAAATGGGTCCTGTTGTTTGGAGTAACGACCTCGGTGCTCGTCCCTGCTGCAGTAGTAACGGTCCTGAGATCAAGCCAATGTGAGATCAAGCCGGAGTGAGGTCAAGCCAACCTGCAATAACATTTAAAGTTTATGCAGCGATACAGTTCTCCTGACTCTACCACGCATCACGTAAACTCCCCCACACCTCCGTGTTGCGCCGCTGCCGCACCTCCTTTGATCCCAGTATGTACACCAACCAGACGACGCCACCGACAACAGACCAAATCTCCCCACGTTGAAAGTGTAAGAGCATTTCCAACGCGCAATTCTGCGTTGCATAGAATCAATTTTGGAACACCAACGCGAAATTCTGTGCATTTCCAAGATCGTATTGGACGATTTCTGATTCTATGCCCGCTCCTATACTGTAGATCTGAAAACGATCTACAGTATATATATATAGCTCGGATAGAATTCCCTATAGAACGCCACGCGGACGGCGTGTCCGCCGCCTTTCCAATGTTTTCCCGCAAACTTCAGTTCCTCTTGGCGGAAAGGCGACTGCAGAACGGTCGGGAGAGCTTTTGCGCGGGTCCATGTCTGTCACTCAGTCAAGCTAGCGGCTGGAAGCCGCGCCAGACACCTCGCGTTCTAGTCGGCGCGGGCGGTTGTGGCGCACCCTGCGCCACAACTGCGAGCGGAGATCGGCGGACACCAGGTGGCAGACACAACACGGTGCCTCTCCCGGGCAGTACGTCTATGCCGTGCTCAGACAGCCAGGCGGTGAAAGTCGCGAGGGTAGAGGGGATGCGTGTGGGGATGAGGGAGGTGTTGTACGGGGGACGCTGATTGGAGATGCTGTGTTTGGGGAAAGAGTTTGTGCAGTTCGTGGAGAGGGGGTTTGAGGGAAGACCAGAGAGGATCGTGGACCAAGCTTCGGAGAGCGGTGAGCAGGGGAAGGATAGTCAGACAAAAGTCTCAAGGCAGGCGGCAGGCGGCGGGCGACGCCGCGCGCGTTGGCAATGTGAATCTGCTGCAATAGAAACGCAAACTGGCGTTGGGGTTGACGCGGTTAGAATAAGCGTGAATAGATTGACTACACGTCACATACTGTAAATCTATTGGAACAACCGGCGAATTGTAAGCTTACACGTTTCAGTTCTATCCCGCTATAGAACCGCGGCGGTGGCGATGCTCTTAGCGCAATAGGAACTGTATAAAGATCCTTTCAGATTTGTCGCAAATCATTGCTGCTCCATCAACTCCAAAGAAAGCGAGGTGCGAGACCGTGATTTTATCGACGCCTGTTGCGATAACCAAGGTTTCCAATGATACCTTCAACCTTCTGCGTTCTTTAAGTTACGACGTTATCACACCGCTGTACGGCAGTTCCCTAGCGATGTGGCCATCGATTGATTTTGCTTTCATGAGGGAGCGAGATGGCTTTTGCCCTAGGAGAAATATAACGAAGAAGCGTGATTTATTGTGTCTAAGGTTGCAGTTCCAACTTCTTCGGGCGGTTGGTTTGGGATGACGTGTGGGGCTTTTGACTACTAGTGTTTGGATACTGTACCGGGAGCAGAAGTCGTTTTTTTTGATGATTGTCTCGCTGCCCTTGTCGCTGCAGCCCCCTTAAAATGATACCCTGTACCACGAACGAACTGTACATTCACTGTAGCGACAATGTCGCTGTGTGCATCAAGTCCTACAGCACAGAGTTGTGCTGCGACTGGAACGAATTCATGGCCTTGTGAGACGTTTTCTCTGGGCCAATCCTAGTCTTAAAAGTGTCGCAAGTTCTAAACTCCCCGAGTGCTTGGTTGCTCTATTCAGGTGACCAAGGCATTGCAGCGGAAACCCATTTGTGAAACGACGAGATGGCGCGGCGGACACGTGCATGTCGGTGTTTTAGTGTGGCCGAAAAAGAGAGCCTGGGTATGGGAAACGGAACCTTTGATGAGATCAAGAGATGTGCACGTTGGCACAATCGGCGGCGGCAACGATGACGTCGAACATGTGGTACTATCGTACACGCATGGCGGCGCACTGTAAATACGCCCAGGCGTCCATTCTGGACATTCAAAAGAGATCTCGAGTGCCCAGACGTCCATGCTGCGCATTCCGAAGAGATCTCGAGTCCTCTTGCTTGGCCGACGGCCGTCATACTGTACACATCCGCGACTACGCGACTACTGTACATGAGAGCGGCGCATTGTTGCCGTGTTCAGACTCTATGCTAGCGAGCTGTCTCAGAGTTAATGCACACCAGCAGTAAGAACACCGCTCTCCCACACCGCGCCCGTAAGAGGTGTATCCCGTCTCATGCCCCCGGGCAAGCTGTCCATATCTCTCCAACAAACCGCACTTCCTTGCTTCACATTTCCAACCGCCCTCTGTTTCGAACATAAAGACAACACATTTTAACCATCCACTTCCTCCTCCCCAGGTTTTAATCCATCCTTCTCGTTCGCCTCTCCGTCTCGCAGCTATGACTCTCCTCCAGGAGTTGAATGCCACGCCCGACTTTAGCTTTTCTACAGTCCAAACGTCCAGCGACATCATCAACGCCCTCATCATATCACTGCTCACTGTTTTCGTTATCTCCAACATCCTGTCAGTCACCTCCAAGCTTATCTTCAGCTCCCGCGAAAAAAGCTTCGAGTACCTCTCCTGGGTCCGTTCCTTTATCTTTGTCAACAGCGACGACCCCATCCGCATTTTCTCCTGGATTTGGCACAGGTACTCATACAAGGAGAAGGGCTGCACACGTTACAGGAACGAAATCCAACTCCGCAGGCTTGTCCTCCCCCTTCTGGCGAGGCTCTTCATTTTGGTTACTGCCATCACATCTGTTGCCATCTCCATCCCGAGCGAAAAGCGCCTGAGTGGGTGTGAGAAGGGCGATTTTCGAATCCAAATGGACCCTAACGTTCGAAAGCCAGCTCCGGATTTAAATAGGGTTTGCGCCGACATTCCGCTGACAACTACACTAGGCAAAGTCAGATCTCGTGTGTCGTACTGCTCTTGCTTGGTGGACTTTGGATCTAACGTCCCTGTATCGAAAGGCGAAGGCGGAATAATTACAATCACCACAGCGTCGGGTCAACTATGGACCGCATTGGTGAGCAAGAACAACACTGCAGCGAGTGCCTTCTACATCCAGTGGGTCAAGGACAGACGGCAAAGAGACAATGACAAATCGCTCCTCTTCACAAATGTTGAAAAGATCGACTCTGATGATCATCTCCAAGTCATTGCCAACGCACTCCGTTCAGAGACAGTACAGCAGTGCACAGCCAAAGGTACTTCTGACAAGTTACCGTCAGAGGACAACAGCCTTATAGCGAAAGCGCAGATATTGGATTGCGATTTTGATCCCCTCAGTCTCATAGCGAGGGTCCAAGCGTATGTCACAGGCTCATTGACTTTGAACAAGCTTCGTCGTGGCGAAATGGACAATCGGTTGGAGTTGAATCCCCTCACCGGCGAAGTGCGTGAAACGGCGGCATGTCCAATTGACGTTGTTGTCAGTCGCCCGATCGTCAACATCCTCCCGCTCGCTCTCATGCTCGTCTTGTGGGGTATCATCAACGTACTCGTTAGCATTTACACATCCAGGCGCGGAAACGCTTTCGACATGGGCTTCCATATCATCAAGGAAGCACTGGGGCACGACACGACTTCCAACCCTCTGGAAGAAAACTCGAATCGCGGAGAGGCGATGGAACTGCCCTTGCGCAAATGGCGCTGCGGCGCTGGTGCTGCGCATGAAGGCTTCATCGGGCGAGATGGAGATGTCCCAGTGCAGGGCTTTGACTCCTTTACAAACGTGTGTGGTTGCACGCAAGTGGTGACGGAGATAGAAGCAGCGAGTGCGCTGCCAGACTCCGCGCCTGGCACGATGGCTCCGGCCGACGAGCTGTGGCGTGGGGATGTGCATCCGCGGTTGCAAGGACAGGCGTCGACTTTATCATCGGCGGCCCCGACTGACAACTTTGCATCGCAGACGGCCGCGGTGAGCAGCTCGTGGTCTGCGTCCGGGCTGCCGCAGCGGTTGCCCCAACCGGGACCAGCTTTTATGACGCTGCCTCCAGCTATGCAACATTCAACAGAGTCGGGGCGGCCGGGGCAGGAGTAGCCAAGGTGCCGACTTCGTGCTTTGGCACCACCGGCTCAACATGATGATCAAAAAGTGAAAATTCAAAATTCAAATAGTGAGGGAGGGTCTTAACTTGCCCGGGTTTGCTTTGCTTGCCCGAGTTTGCCGGTCATTTATTAATTTATTAATGTAAGTACACGCCTTCCCCTTACGTTAGTAGTGGACAGGTGTCCCAGAGCGACGGTGCTGACTTACAGAGGCATACAGCGCCATAAATTGCCAGAACACAACGGGGAGGACACTGTGGGTTCTACAAATTCGCTCCGAGGACGCATCGACAGGGACGTGACATGCTGCAGCGTCAAACAACTTCGCCCGAGGGACGCGTCGACATGGACGCGAGACGCTGCAGCGTCGCTCGCTTCCGACCCAGAACGTGGCCATTGCGGGTGATCCCAGATCACCGGGATAAATAATTGATCTCACCCCCTACTTCTCTCCTTACTACTCCGCGGGATAGCGTATCAATCGCCGGCGCTGTTTGGTCAAAAAACGGATCTACAACCACTGCCCAGTATCGCCGTTCGCCTCCCCTCCTTTCTTCTCAATCTAATCACTCCCACGCAATGCACGGCAATAGAATCATCACTGCTACGACCGCACTAACCGCAACCGCAGCTCTATTCTCCCTCCTTTCATTGCACCAAGCTATTTCAAACTATCCTCGACCCCAAAAATTCACAAAGCCCTTAGATCTCGGACGGGGATGGACTTTTGTCAGAGCCAACAGGATTTTTAACGACAAAGAATTCAGTCGTACATACCGTACGGAGGGGGGGATAATATTTGGTCAGAAACGTCCGCTGCAGACGAGGAAGCAATAGTGAGAGACTTTGCGTTGGTGGTCCCCGTCTTAAGAATGGTGGGAGTCAGAGAGATGCACCAGAGGCGCGGAGAACGGCGCACGTGGCATTGAGGTGTGGAAGCCATTTTCAGGAAAGTAGTCGGCAGAGAGGTGCTTCGTAGAGTTGGGTTGCCTTTGCGAGATGGCAGGTGCATAGATTTTTGCAAAGGGAAAGTTGAGGATGTTTTCGGCAAGGGGCAAGCACTGCGTCCACCGGAGCACAGCGTCCAAATTCGAAAGTTACAAACTTACAAAAGTAGCCAATATATGATTGACATTTGTCATTACACACTGACATTACTTGAGCTTGCAGTGTAGGGTCGTACTTAGTTTCAAATCATATATTAACGCCCAGTAGCCAATAGTAGTGCAAATCATGGCTCGGGGCAAGCAAACCCGAGCAAACTCGGGCAAGTTAAGACCCTCCCTGAGCTTTGAACACCCCGATCTGTTTTGGCAAAATTTGGTGGCTGAAACCTCCCAAAAGAAAACTTGAAACCGTGGATGACATCAAAATTGAAAAGAAACAAAATTCGCAGACTATTAGGTTATGATAACGCTAGGTTGATAGACACTAGAGTGCTCAGGAAAGTGGTAGTCTTGAGGTCTCAAGACAACGTACTTAGGGTCGTTCTAAACAGCGGATTAGTTCGTTACGTTTTGCACGAGATTATCATACATTTGTGCAATTTGCATTTTTGTTCTAAACCATGTCCAGATTTCGCACGCAATTTACGCAACCAAGTGGCGGTTATCTAGTGGTACTTGTTGCAGTTTTGGTCAAGGGCAGCATGCGTATCCTCTTTGGTGCCCTGCTTGTTGGTGCCGGTCGACAACTCCAGCGGAGCACTTCACATGAGTGTTAAGGATGGTGACGAGGAATGCGGTGACGCTGATGATTATGTTACGTGCGCAGCAGCTGTTGCTGCCATTGCTGCGACAACAGCTGTAATCCTTTTGGAAAACTCACAGCGGCGAAGGGAAAATATACGAAGCGTCGAGAAAGGCGTAACAAAGATCAGATTCCGGGATGCTTTTGATCGATGCCATATGTACCTCAGCGATCATGAATTTCAGAAGTGCTTTAGACTGCCGCGAAATGTCTTTTTCCGTTTACTTGATGCTCTAACGCCTTTGCTGCAACGAAACACTGCGATGGCTGCCCGATCCAGCGGTGGAAGAGTAGATCCAGCAGTGAGGCTGGCTTTGACGCTTCGTATGCTTGCCGGTGCATCGCACCATGGTTTAGTGATGCTCTTTCGAATTGGGACTTCTACTGCGTACGAAGTGTTCCACAGTACAATTGATGCAATTTTATCTACCTTGCACTTACCCGGCGTACCGCTTCAGGATGCTAACTCTTTACATAACTTAGCTAGCGGCTTCTGCAGTTCAAGATCTACCCCTAGCCCACTCTGGGGATGCATTGGGGCTCTTGATGGACTTGTCATAAAGGTTGCAAAACCGTCTGAAAGCTCGGTCCCACGGGCTTACTTCTGCCGCAAAGGACACTACGGTATACCGGTTCAGGCAGTTGTTGACTCATCTTATAGGTTTTTGTATATGTCTGCATTGTGTACTGGAAGTACACATGACTCCCTTGCCTTTGCAGTTTCCGCTCTCGGTAGACAATTGATGAATAGTGAAACAATGATGACCGGTTACTGGATTGCCGCAGACGCGGCATTTGAGTGCTTAAATTCGCTCGTAACGCCGTGGAGTACTTCGCAGATTGCAGATCCGGAACACGGCGATGCTCGGGATGCATTTAATTTTTATCAATCGTCGCTCCGTATGCATGTGGAACAGAGCTTCGGAATGCTCATTGCAAGATTTGGAATTCTTTGGAGACAGATGAAGTTCTCTTTATCAAGGGTACCTGCTGTGCTGGCAGCATGTATGAGAGTTCACAATTACTGCATCGATAACAAAGTTATGCCAATGCGCAGCGCAATGTCCACGCAAGATAGAGACATTTTAGATATGGCATTTAACAAATGGTGGGAGGCGGCGACTAGTCTTCGTGACCAAGACCAGGGCCGACGCAGGGATTTAGAGTCATCACACGTACGTGATCATCTCACAGCCCACCTCAAAGAATTGGGGTTCTTTCGACCCTCGTAGAGACAACCTCCTGATTATCACAATAAAAAAGGTCCGTGAAGGGAGTTCACATTGCGCCAGGTAAGTAGGGATTTGCATCAACGCGCGTGTAATTATAGTAAACATCTGAGGTCGAGTCGGGGAACTTCGACGCAGGGTATAAGCTCCGGAGAGACCCGTACCATGCTGTACGCAGATGAACATGAGATGACGTAGAGGAGGCATGGCCGAACGTCCGATTTCTCCCCGCCGAAAGCGGCGAACACAGGGGAGGTCGCACCATTCGAGGGGCGGCGGCAGGCGTCCTAGGAGGGGGCGCCACAGAGGTGAAGCAGCGGAGGGGTGCCCTGCCCCCTTCCTCCCTTGCTCCCGTACCGCCCTACTCCCTGCCTCCCTTCCTCCCTTGCTCCCGTACCGCTCTGCCCCCTGCCTCCCTTCTTCCCTTGCTCCCGTACCGCCCTGCCCCCTGCCTCCCTTCCTCCATTGCTCCCGTACCGCCCTGCCGCCTGCCTCCCTTCCTCCCTTGCTCTTTTACCCGCATATGTCCTTTAATCAGCGAAAGAATCGCACTGCGGTAGTCTATCTAGTGCTTTTGCAATGCTGTCGAATTGATTCTGGAGAATTGCGTGCAGGTTCGGCCCCGCTTCTTTCATTTTTGAATCAATGCTAGTCAGTTGCTCAATAAGATGGCCTCTGGTTGTCACGAGCTGAGGGTAAGACATACTTGCAGGATCGTTGAGTTCTTCCCCTCTACGTCGTTGAGGAACACTAGATGCAAGCGTGGTTACTGCTGCGACAAGTTCGCTCACGTTCTCCCGGGTATCATTGTCATCTTCGATAAATCCTGCGCGTCGCCTCTTCCTCCTCCTCCCACGGTTCGGTGTCGAACCGGAAACTTCTCGTCCGATTCCCAAATTTCCCTCATCCCAGCCCATACCCGGAGCTGTGTCTTTCCTCGTTATTTCCAAAGCGTCCTGGTCCTCTTCGGGAGTCCCGCATTTCATGGCAACAAATAAAACTATACAGCGCTTTCCAGCCGAGGACGGTTCCCGAGTGCTAGATGTTCTGGGAATGAAGTGGGCAAAGTTGTCTGGGTCGTTCTGTCCTGAAGCTTCGTAATTCTTCATTGCAAGAGTAAATATACTCTTCGATGCGTAAAAATGCTGCTTGAGTTTCTCGGCTGATCGGAATATTATCGGAGCTGCTGTAGAGTCTACACCACTAACACAGCCGTCTAGCGCGAGCTGTGGCTTTAGACAAGCATTATTAAAAATTGGTTCGACCACGCTGCTCCAAAACAGATCTCGCGATTCCCTTCTGTCCAGCTCTGCTCTAGTGAGATCCTCACCCGATTTTAGCAGAGCAGCCCTAGCTTCCTCATTTCTGAATAGGATTGCGCACAAACGCGCAAATTCATCGAGCGTAAATCCGGGATCCGATGATATTGACAGATCCAAACCTGAACCAGACCGTTCGCTGGTGCGTCTTCCGAGAGATTCGGGCTGCCCAGATGTAATTTGCCTTTCTTCTGGGCACATGTAGAATATCCTGTTTAGTTGCAGGGGACTTTTGATCCAGTCTACATACTTCGCCGCAACTAGGGCAGGCCAGTTTTGCCCTCCATTTCGTTCAACTTTATATAAATACATCAGCACTTTGCAGATTAAGTTTCTCTTGTTTCCAACCGTGCCAATCTTGAACAGTTTCGCGAGCGCGCGGAGATCAGGTACACGTGAGGAAGAAAGAAAAGTGTAAACCTTGTCTCGGTCATTCGGAGTCACAGCGATGCCATTGTCAAAGTTAGATAGCCATGGATTATCGTTGAGAAGCAGTGGGACTTGCAAGTGGGATTCATTATCGGCGGATGACTCTTCTCCAGCAGGTAGTACACTGATGGCGCCTTGTGCATTTTCACTCCCACTCCCTCGCACTTCCTCTTGATTGTCTATACGCTCCATATTTGTGGTGTTTCGGCGTGTGGCCTCAGGTACCTGAGACGAGGCACTCGGCGGTTGATAAATTAGTGCACGCTATTTGTGGTGGGCAGGGCGTAACGCGTGCGGCAAGGCGGGTAGCACTAGGTTTATTTCGCGTCGTTTGGCGTTAGAAGCACAGCATACGACGCGCAGAGGCCTCGAGGATGAGGCGGCGAGGGATGCAGGTGCGCAAGGAGCGCGGTAAATCCAAAACACGGAGAAGCGTAGATCAGGGCTGGTGTATATTGCGACAATAAAAGCAGTTGTTCCGTGCGCACGACGAGTGCGGCGAGATGATCAGAATGCAGAGTGTTCTTCGCGCGTGTAGCCTTCGAAAAGCGGCGAAGAACGTGCAGCGACGTCAAGTACGCGGTGGCGAGAGCAGATGTAGGTGCGAGCGGAGCTCGGTGAGTAGGAGAAAAAATGAAGCGCTGAAGAGCGCGGAGCTCGGTGAGTACGAGAAAAAAGGAGGCTCGGAAGAGCGCGAGTGCATATGGCGACGATGCAAACAGTGTTTCCCTTCTTTTCTTGCACGAAGAAGTGATCGATTTTTGCGTGGGGATTCCTGCATGCAAGAATATCATATCTTGTGACCGGCCAATGGGAACAGTTTTTATCATAACTATGTGCAAAAGCAACAATTTTCTTACCTGTTTAGAACGACTCTTAGTCGAGAGATCATCCTTCTGCATGTAGGCGAAGTTGGCTGCGTCATAAATGATGCGCAGCACGCGTGACATGACCCCCATACAACAGTACACTTAATGCGTATCTACAGAATATATCTATGCTGTGCATTGTACAGTACCCTTAAGGGTACAGCAAGCTTCTCATGTCGAGAAACTCGCATGCAGATGCACAACTGCTGGATTATGCATCTACCTACTGTATGCAAAACAGCACTACAATTAGGGCACTGCCATTAGGGCACCTTTCCTCGACACCCAAATAAAGCCGTCGTCGCCTCCCCCACCGATAGAGGAAGGAGGCATCGACTGTTCTTGGCATCACATGGATAAAGGGAGAGCGACGCATTGTTGCCGTCTACTACATTGTTGTCGTCTTCACGCTGTATGTCACCAAAGTGTCGCGAATGAACATGCACTCACAGTGACGAGTGGCTCTGACGCTCTTCAGAACCTGCCGGTGCGGATACCGTCTCAATCGCCGAGATGGCCCTCCACTTTCCCTAGAAGAAACAAGAGTACTGTGCAGTAACTTGCTTCACAAGCCGCCCTGTCCTGTGTTTTGCGAAGAAAGCAGCTCTTCGAAACATTCCCTTCCCTCTCCCTACGTTTCAATCTATCCTTCTTGTTCGCCCCTCCCTCCCGCCAGCCATGACTCTTCTCCAGCAGTTAGACGTCACGCCCGACTTTAGCTTTTCCACTGTTCAAACGTCCAGCGACAATGTCAATGGCCTCATCATATCTCTGCTCACTGTCTTCATCATCTCCAACATTCTGTCAGTCACCTCCAAGCTCATCTTTAGCTCCCAGGAAACGAGCTTCGAATATTCCTCTTGGATCCGCTCCTTCATCTTTGTGAGCAGCGACGACCCCATCCGCATGTTCTCCTGGATTTGGCACAGGTACTCGTACAAGGAGAAGGGCAGCACACGTTACAGGAACGAAATCCAACTCCGCAGGCTTTTCCTCCCCCTTCTGGCGAGGCTCTTCATTTTGGTTACTGCCATCACCTCTGTTGCCATCTCCATCCCGAGCGAAAAGCGTCTGAGTGGGTGTGAGAAGGGCGACTTTCGAATCCACATGGACCCTAACGTTCGAAAGCCAGCTCCGGATTTAAATAGGGTTTGCGCCGACATTCCGCTGACAACTACACTAGGCGAAGTCAGGTCCTTTGCGTCGTACTGTTCTTGCTTAGCGGAGTTAGGGTTTGAAATTGTTCCTGAGGGGGAAGGTCAAGCCATAAATTTGTCGATGACTAACCGCAGGGGTCGTCTAAGGACGATAATAAGTAGTAGGGGGGAGGTTGCGTCAAGTGACTTTTACATCCAGTGGGTTCAGGACAGACGGCAAAGAGAGAACGACACATCGCTCCTCTTCACAAATTTTAATAAGATCGATTCTGATGTTCATCTCTGTGATGCAAGATCGATGGCTCGGTTTACTGTGATCGCGTCTCTATCTACCTTATGTAGGGATGGTAGCGATCCGTAGGCCGGCGGCGATCGTGGTGAGTTGATCGCTGTTGTACGTGTGCTACGTGTGTGTATATGGCTCTCATGACTGCTGACGCATTGCTGTTGCGGCGTCGACGTTTGTTTTTATGGCTCTCATGACACTCCCCCTGTCGACGGCGCTGCAGTTTTGCCGTCTGCAGTCGTGTGGTTTCTGAGCTGTAGTTTGGGGAGGAGGCGCGTGTATGCTTGACGACGCAGCGGTTTCGTGAGGATGTCCGCGAGTTGTTCGTCCGTGGGGACATGTGCAATGGCAATTGTGCCCTTTTGTGCCTGATTCGTGAGGTAGTGATGCCTCATATCTATGAATTTTCGCCTTTTCGTCGGTCCCGTGCTGTTGGAAACGTGGATGGCGGACTGGTTGTCTATCATCAAGGGGGTCGGGGATTTCGGCAGCATGTGCACATCCTGTAGCAGACGTCGGATCCACGTGGTCTGCTGTGCGGCGGAGGTGGCCGCAATATATTCTGCCTCACAGGTGGATAAGGCTGTGATGTTTTGCTTGAGGGACCCCCAGCATATCGGTGTGCCGTTGTATGTGTGGAGGGTCCCCGATATGGACTTCCTGTCCGTGATGTCGGCGGCGAAATCGGCATCAGCATACGAGACAAGGAGGTTCTGGGGTTTCTCTTTGTCTGTTTGCTTGCCGGATCGGAACGTGAGGCCTGTGTTTGGTGTGCCCTTGAGGTACCTTATCAGGCGTTTGAGTGCGTTCCAGTGCCTTTGCGTCGGGTTGTTGGCCGCTACTGCTAGTCTGTTTGCCAGGAAGTAGATGTCTGGTCGCGTCGAGTCAGCGACATAGCGTAGGTCCCCAATGATCTGCTGGTATTTTTTGAGTGTGTGCAGTTGGGTCTCGTCTTTGTCTGTTGGCTTGTGGAGCAGGACACCGTCGCAGTATGGGGTGTCTTTAGCGTTGCATTTGGCCATGTCCACTTGCTGTACTATGTAGTTGATGGCGTTGGGCTGGGAGATGTGAATGTCTCCGTTTTGGTGTCGTGTCACCGTCCATCCGAGAAAAGTCCTGTGTTCCCCTAGGCGTTTGATGTTGTACGCTTTCGCTAGTGCTGCGGCGAACTCGTCTTTGAGTTTCGCGGTTGAGGCGAGTACTGTGAAGTCATCCATGCTGACAGCAGCAATTATATGTTCTTTGCCTTTTTTGGACCAGAGGCACAGGTCTGCTTCGCTTTGCTTGAAGTTGTCCTTTCGTAGGAGTGTGAAGACTGCAGATAGGTATGTGTGGCCGGCGGATGGCGTCCCGTATATGTTCATGTTTAGTTTTCCGCCTTGGCAGGCATTTTTGTATGTGCCATTGAATCTGGCATGCTGTCTCACGTATACTGTTTCTCCTCCGTTGTGCGCGAATTTTTCGTGTAGGTACGCTGACTTGATATCGATGTGTTCGATGTGCATGCGGTACTTGGCCGCTATTCCAAACATTGCGCGTACTGTGGTCTTGTCGGCCATGTACGTTGTAGTTTTGGATGGGTCGTAGTGCTTGTGTGGTAGCATTATGTCCCCCCTTGCAGAGCATCGGGCTTTTCTCGATGCAATTTGTCCTTTACTGTCCCTCTTGTAACGGTATCCCATTTTTAGGGGTATCAGTTTCCGTTTCTTGGGGATTTCGAAGTCGGGTATCCACTGTACTACGTTCATGGCGTCGAGGTTGTCGAGTACGGCGTTGTGTGCCTTTTCCCATTCGGCAGCGTGGGGGTATTTTTTGGCTTGTCCGGGGTGAGCTGGGGCGGGTGTGGTGCCTGTTATCTCTGTTGGCGTGCGATGCGGGGTGAAGGCTTTCGTGGCGTATGTGCGTGAGGCTACAGGATCGGTGGTGCTGTGGTATGGTTGGAAGTTGACGCATCGAACTCGTCGCGGTCTGTTCGTGTCGAGTTCGAGGACCATTATGTGGTTTTCGTCGATGCCATGGAGGTACCTTGCGGGTGTTGCCCTGTGTGCGAGTTTTGATATTTGTTTCCGATTTGCTAACTCAGGTACTGTACCGAGCTGTCCGAACAGCAGGAATTGTGGGACGTCGGGGGTGGCATTGGTTCACATGGTGTAGGGAAGGGTGTTGATCCCGTGGTGGAGTATATTGTTGTACTTGAATGCAGCGTCCCTTACTGCGTCTTCCCAGTGCGTCTTGGGTAGTGAGCTGTGGTGAGGGGCGGCTCTGGCTGAGTTCATGAGTGTACTGTTTATCCTTTCAGCGATGCCATTTTGTTGGGGCGTGTGTGGGACTGTAGTGCTGTGCATGACGTTGTGCGATCTGTATACGGCATTGGCGCTGTCTGATACATATTCTTTCGCGTTGTCTGTGTGGAACAGTCTCGGTTTGCACCCTTTTCGTTTTTTGAGGGCTGTGAGGATGACATCCAGCCTGTGCGGTGTTTCTGCTCTTGATTGCAGGAAGTCGACTATGAGGTAGCGGGATCGGGTGTCTATTACTGTGAGTATATATTTGTTGCCTTGCCTGGATGTGGGGTTGAATGGTCCACATATATCGCTGCTAAAGGCGGCTCCTACTCGGTAGTTGTGAGTCTTGGGGTAGTGCGGTGCGGGCTGCTGCTTCGCTGCAGCGCAGCTCGAGCAGGTGATCCGCGGTGGTCGTTGCCTGAGTGTGGGCGGGAGGTTTGGCAGGAGGCCGAGTTTGGCCATTTTCTGAAGCGTTGTTGGTCTGATGTGATTGAACAGTACATGGTAGTGGTGGAAGTCCCTTTCTACAGCTGGGTGTGCTGGGGTGTGCGGTGGGGGCGCTGGGTTGTGCATTTGGTGTAGTGGGATTTTTTCTGCGCGTGGTGCGGTGTGGCCACGTGGTAGTGTGCGGCTTGGCTTTGGCGTCGCTGTCTTCTTTTTTTTGTTTTTGGGTTGGGGGCTTTTTTGGTTTGGGTATCGGGTCTTTTGGAATTTTTTTATTGACCGTGGTGGTATGGTCCGGGCTGCCATACCGTTGCCTTTGGTTTTTGGGAGATCCAGGTAGTACATGCCTTTCCTGAAGCGCGCTTGCGCTACTATTTGTGGCGGGTGTGTGCTCGTGTCGAGTACAGTGGCCTGTGTGGGTGTGAACCGGACCTCTCCCCATTGCTCTGCTATGTCGTGAACTGATAGCAGGTTGGATCGCATTGCTGGGTTGGCGATCGCTGGGACTCGTATGTGCCTATTCGTACTGGTCCGTATATGTATCATTCCCTTGTGTGTGGCGGGTGGCGTGATGTTGGTGGCCGTGTTAGTTCGGATGATTTGTCGGAGTGGTTTCATGTTCGTCGTGGGTTTGCGGACATGTGACGGATGCGCTCCTGAGTCGAGGGCATACTGCTTACCTTCGCATATGTCCTCGTCAGTCACTTGTTGCGCGGTTGTGTTGTCGTGTTCGTCGCGGGTGCTGGCCATTTGCCCGGTGGTGGTTTTGGGCGTCGGACGTGTTTGCCGTGGGGTTATGCGCTTCTTATCGGTATTCGTGTACCATTTTTCCGCATTTTCCCTTGTGGCTGCATTGCCGCATTGGGGTTGATCGGGGTGGGTCGTTGATCCTCTGCCTTGCCTCCGGCTGCGAGTTCGTCGTCTCATTGCCTGGTAGTTGGGGCTGTCTGCCCATTGGTCTGTCGTATTCATGCCTTGTGGACGTTGTTGCGGGATTTCCTGTTTTTCGTCTTCTCGAGTTTGTATGGATTTGAGTCGTTGGACGAGGTTGGCTATGGTTGTGGGGATTGTGTTGTTCGCGATCCACATGTCGGGTAGGTGTCGCAATGCCGGGTGCGAGTTGAGGCCGTGTATGATGAATTCTATCGTGACAGATTCATCATGTTGAATGCTGGGGTACTCTGCGAGACACATTTTTGTCCGTATGGTTTGGTGTGCTGCGATGTATTCATCGATATCCCCTCCCGCCTTGATCTTTGTGCGTTGTGCTTCTTGTTTGAGGATGAGGTGTGTGGTTGGCGTTGAGTCAGTGAAGTGTGTTTTGATCTCCGCCAGAAGCTGTTGAGGGGTAACGCTGAGGTCCATGTCGATTGTGCTTGCCAGATCCGCAGGGAGGCTAGTCATGATGCTCATGCGAAGGAATGCACATTTTCTGCGGTATATGGAATGATACGGGCTCGTTACTGTGGGGGGTGGTGAGCTTTCGTCGAGGGCTGCCTCTACGTTGTTGATTATCGCTATGTCGTGGAGGGTTTGCGTCCATTGCTTGTAGTTCGTTCCGTCGCTTGCGAGTGGAGGTAGCTGTCCATGCATTCTTGTGTCAGCTTGGGGCATTTCGGGTGCTACTTCTGGCTGGTTTGACATTTGTGGGCGATCGGCAGGTGTTGTCGGGGCGTGTTGTGTTGGCTCTACGGGGGTGATCGGAGCTTGGTGTTGTGGCTCTACGGTTGTGTGCGGAGCGGGTTGTGTTGGCTCTACGGGGGTGATCGGAGCTTGGTGGTGTGGCTCTACGGATGTGGTCGGAGCGGGTTGTGTTGCCTCTACGCTTGCTGGCGGAGCTTGTGGGGTTGGGGCAACGGGGCTTTGTGGTGCCGTGCTATCGTTGTCCTGATCTCGTCCGGGTGGTCGGTATACGAGATGATCGTCTTGTAGTGGTGCGTGGTTAGGGTCCATAACCTGTGATGCAAGATCGATGGCTCGATTTACTGTGATCGCGTCTCTATCTACCTTATGTAGGGATGGTAGCGATCCGTAGGCCGGCGGCGATCGTGGTGAGTTGATCGCTGTTGTACGTGTGCTACGTGTGTGTATATGGCTCTCATGACAATCTCCAAGTCATGGCCAACGCACTCCGTTCAGAGACAGGAAAAGAGTGCAACATCATAGTTACCGCTGACGATACGTCGGAAGAGACTGGCTCTAAATTGAAAGGGCAGGGATTGGATTGCGATTTTGATGCCCTCAGTCTCATAGCAAGGGTCCAAGCGTATGTCACAGGCTCATTGACGTTACAGAAGCTTGGACGAGGCGAAAGGGATAATCGGTTGGAGTTGACTCCCTCCACCGGCGAAGTGCGTGAAACGGCTACATGTCCAATTGACGTTGTTGTAAGTCGCCCGATTGCCAACATCATTCCGCTCGCCCTCATGCTCGTCGTGTGGGTCGTCATTAACGTACTCGTCAGCATTTACACGTCTAGGCGGGGAAACGCTTTCGACATGGGCTTCCATGTCATCAAGGAAGCACTGGGGCACGACACGACTTCCAACCCTCTGGAAGAAAACTCAAATCGCGGAGAGGCGATGGAACTGCCCTTGCGCAAATGGCGCTGCGGCGCGGGCGGCGCGCATGAAGGCTTCATCGGACGAGATGGAGATGTCCCAGTGCAGGGCTTTGACTCCTCTACAAACGTGTGTGGTTGCACGCAAGTGGTGACGGAGATAGAAGCAGCGAGTGCGCTGGCGGAGTCTGCGCCTGGTACGGCGGCTCCTGGTGGCAGGCTATGGCACGGGGCTGCGCAATGGCAGGTGCAGCAGCAGGTTGACGATAAAGCGATGCAGACGGTCCCGGTGAGCCACACGTGGTCCGGATCAGGACTGTCGCAGCAGTCGCGCGAACCGGGGCCACCTTTTAGGGCGCTGCCTCCCGCCATACAGAATTCGCCGGTGTCGGAGCCGCCACATCATTAGTAGCTACGCGCGCCGACTTGAAGTTTAGCACCACCGGCCTGTAACTTGAACGTGATTTAAAGTACTGCAGGGGATACACAACAACGCCCTCTGAGTGCAGTGCGCAGCAAGATCACGTTTATTTAATTTACTCCGCTTCAACGGAAGACCCAATTATGAGGTCTTTTAGGATTTCGCAGCAAAGACCAGATCATGGGCTTTAGTAAAAGTCTTACCAAGTAAAAACCCCATGGTGCCAAAGCACGAGCCGGCGCGGGTGTCTACTGCTGCCGCGGTCATCGCGGGGGGCGTGGGAAAGACGCGGCGCGGTGGTACAGCGGTGGTGAGAGAAGGGGTGGATGGATGGATGAGGTGCAGATTTACGTCATGTGTGGCGGGGGCGTGGTACATAACTTTACTGCATGCACAGTCGGGAGCCAGGGAGGGACGTGATTGCTGCTCTGCATTCTCACGGCCTACAGGCGGCAAATTAGAGCGTTGAAGCGGTGGTGATCGACTTAGGGCACTTCCGCGGCAGCAGTGCAACCCCGCGGGAAGAGGATTTGGCGACATTACAACGCTCCCGCTGCTGCCATGCGGAGAAAAGGGCTCAGCAGGACTGCCTGGCATATCAAGTTATGTCGGCGGGATCGCGTCCACTCTCTCGGGCGGCATAAAGAAGACGGTACGGGTCATAGAAAACCCTTGTCGCAGACGTCTCCCAAAAGGGCGCCACCAATGAGCAACCAGACGCTGGAGATGCCAGACTGCGACCCATACCGCGCCGGTAGCTCGCTGGGCGCCGCCTCGCCGGACGACGCGAGCGCCTCTGCGCGTTGGGGATGACCCGCAGCTCAGGCTCTGGGGCGCGCGCCGGTTGCACAGTACACTATACTGCACCCAGCGTCCCTCACTTGATCGAAACATTCATCACTGTTCAAGTAAATATCACGGGCCGTCCTTTCAAAGAAGGATTGGTACATTATTGTGAGGTAGGTTACAGCGCAGACTGCTGTGCGAGAGCAGACTGCCGTACGAGTACATTGTAGGTGCATAGCACGTCGTGGTCATTGAGAGATTGGGCATGCTATATCTCTGCGTCAACAGAAAACGATTTCCCACTGCCGACTTCTCCTCAGAGCGCGAAAGCACAGTAATGGTTGCTCCGAGTATTGCTCGGAACATGGGCACGGGTGCTTCCCATGTCTCGGGCTGAGAATTTAGTGGAGCGGAAAAGGCAGTCACTCATGGAGAATCGGCATCGATGTACGAGTCTTTTCTTCACCCACACAGTCCCACGAACACTCTTCCATCTTACCGGGTATTTTCATTTATGGGCTTTGGCGGGGTCTTGTGCCAAACAACTGTTCAAGTGGTCAACCCATTGCCACAGCAACGTTCAAGTTGGAGCGATGCTGTAAGTCGTGATGATCGGGGGTAAAGCAGACATGAAACGTGTAATGTGGCATGCACACGTGTGCACATACTGTAGTGTATATCTGTAAGAGCATCCCCACCGGTTGGAGAGTAAATGAGCAACGAGCTAAATATTTCCAACACTTGTCATTCAAATACTGCTGCGCATGCCCAGGTGCATTTGTTCACATTTGGCATTTTAGCTCCGACATCAACACACTCCACCGGTGTTGCCAGAGCTAAATGCAGAGACGCACTCAAATGGAGCAGTCTTCATTGGAGGAATAGTTAAATCCTCTGGATTTCGGCTGCTCTGTGCCGGCCATTATTGTGATGGGAACGAGGCTCGAGATGGAAAAGGCAATGATTGGGTGGGTTGGTGAGAGCATGTTCTGCACCTGGGAGAGCGGTGTGCGAAAGGGAGCGCATAAACAGGGTGGTGGTTGGGCAAGATCGCATGTACCTTGCGATCGATGCAGGAGAGGCGCAGGTTGGAGAGGGAACCGCAGCAATACGCGAGTGTGAAACATGTAGGAGAACGGGAAGTACTGTACGAGCAGATTCCCGCGACCAGAAACCAATAACTGCTTCGCACTTGTGTCGTGGACTTTTGGCTCTGGGCTATTTTCGAGGTGTAAAACCGACCGATTTGCCCCCTGGAAATAACCGTTCGGCACCTTATTCAGTTTTTGAACATAATCCGGTTTCTATAATTTTCATAATCTGAAGGGGGGTAGTACCTCCTCCCCTTCAGTTCGCGGGAACCATAGTAACATAAGGTCCCTCAAACCAAAACAGAAGCACCATAACATCCGAAAAAAGGCGCCATTCTACAGATTGGCCCCCTACTGTTGCTCTACTGCGATATGAAACCTCAGCGACCATTAAATGCGGCAGAAATCGTTCATCAGTGCGGCGGAGTGGCGCATGATCTCTCTGCAAAGCAACTTTCTGCATGAGACTCGTGCATCTCGTCGCCATGTCGCTCGGCAGCGAGCAGTGCGCGCCGTGAATACGGGTCAGTGAGTTAATAACGCATGGGCCACGGCGACTGAAATATGATATGGCTTTTCGCCGAATTATGCACTTCTCGGCAAATGAGCTTGAAATTGTGAAACTTGTGCAGTCTTATGTCGTGTACATCATTTCATTTTCAGAGTCCTGAACATTTTATGTTCATATTCAAATACCTGTCGCGTTAACAGTCTGTGTTCATATTTGAATACCTCTCTCGTGCGCAGTTGCTTCGTAATTATTTCACTACGATTTCTATTTGTTCAGCGGTCGTTAACAGATCCCTTGTCTATCTTTAGTTGCATATGAGTACAAGGCAACTCTTACCTTTTGATGCGAGAATCATCTCGTCACCAAATGCTACCTTGCTCCACAGTTCAACAAAACTTATTCTGTTGTTAAAGCGTTCTCCTCATAGATATGGAGTGCTCTTTCTGTCAATTTTCCTATCCCTTCCAAGCAATAAACAACCTCTGCAATGGCATGTGTCAATAAAAGCGTCTCTTGCTATTTCTTTGGTGCTTTGTTTGAAGGCAATCGATGGATTTATCGATATTTTATCAATAACAATACATTTCGCAGGAAGAACGTAACGGAAAAGAACCGAATAAGGTGCCGTACGGTTACCCCCGGGCTAAATTATTTTACCTTTTGACTCCCCGGTTGTCACGCCAGGCGCACCAGTTGTGTGCTAACATCACACGTGTTGCGCCAAGCGCACCAATTGATGACCACCAGCACACGGTGCTCGTTCTAGGGGCCTCTAGGGCCCACCTGGGCACAGTATTCGCCTTCCTCAGCTGCTGGAAGGCAACTGAGGCGAAGCCCCCGTCCCTTGGGTACAGTAGTATAAAAGGCCCTCTTCCTTGCGGGTGACTAGCACCTGGAGGGGACAAGAGAAAGCAAGAAGTAAACACACAAGTTTATTTCTTCGCGGGCGCGTGCGGCGTCTGTGCCTCGATCTACTTACGATTAATTATCTCGTCCCCAGCTGTAGTCTACGCCAAACCGCGCAACCAGAACGATTGCCCGCTGCATACTCCGAACTGCATCCGCGCACGCT
Source organism: Chondrus crispus (assembly GCF_000350225.1). Classification (NCBI taxonomy): domain Eukaryota; phylum Rhodophyta; class Florideophyceae; order Gigartinales; family Gigartinaceae; genus Chondrus; species Chondrus crispus. The sequence continues at coordinate 579,908 of NW_005179057.1, forward strand.
TCCTCGCAGTAGCTCGGTCTACTGTAGTGCGCGTGAGCTCACACCGAGTGGGAACACAGCGACAATCCGGATTTGTGAACCTGTCTGTGAGGAAACATGAGTTCTGGTACGCGATCGCAACAAGCTCAAGCTCACGAGCGTCTTCGTCGCCGTGCTGACAACTTCAGACCCACAGTACCCCATGCTGAAGCACTTCGTCAAGTGGTTCTCCAAGTGCTCAATGATGTTCCGGCCGACTCTACGTTTGATGTCGATGAGGTTGGAGAGATGATTGTCAACATGGTGCCAGGCTTGAATGAGGTACTTTCTGAGGACTTTATATCATTTCCAACCTACTCCATCGTTCTTTTGCGAGAGGTATCCAAGTTTTATGGTTGTCTACCGATGCCGGTCTCCGTAGTCGAAGGTATTCGGGATGAATTCAAGATGCACAGCCCTCTTCGACATATATCTTGGCTTCTTGCGGCCGTCTACGGCATGGAATTTGAGGATGTCAATCACACGTTGGATCTCGTGGCCCCGCTTCGCCCTGCCCCGCTACCGCAGCTGCTTCAAAAGTTGCAGCGCTCAAGTACAGAGGTTGTTGAAGGGACCGCTCCGCCTCAGCGCCAGTTCTTCCCACTTCCAGGAATTGGCCGGGAACCGCCTCCGCCACTTTCTGAACAAGATACTTTTCGACCACGACTGCAAACAGAGCCGGAAGCCCGACGTTCCGCCGCTCAAGCTCAAGTACCTCGCTCCACTACTTCATCTGCCCCTGGGTCTGCCCGCACTGTGCAGGCCATATACGGAGCTTTCAAGGGAAAGAAGTTCACCGGTGACGCACTGCAGTCGATTCAGTAGTCAATTCGGGACTACAACATACTGGCGTTTCAGCTCGACCTCAGTGTCGAGATGAAGGCAAAATTCTTCATTTGCATATTCGAAGATGCCGCCAAGTCTCACTTCATCGCCAACGTTCGAGAAGAAATGTCCTTCGCTGAAATGGAAACGATCATGAGAGTGGAATTCGAGTCAGATGCCCGTCGTTTACAAGTTCACATGACACTTCGTAGTCTTCGCATTGAGACAGCCGTGTCCCAAAACGAAGATGTAACAAACGAATCTGATGCACTCAACTGGCTTGTGAAGAGAATCAACCGTCTCAGTCCGCAATGTCCAGAAGGCTTTCGTTCAGAGGAGAACAAGATTCAGTTCCTCCGCGATTCCATAATTGGAAGGGAGTGGGCTAGCCAGGCCATCTCCCAAATTACGACTTCGAAGTACTCGTTCAACGGATTCGTATCTGCACTTCGTGAAGGTTTGCGGTATACAGAAGAAAGTCGTCTGCACAAGCAAGTCTCGCCTCCGTCTCTGAGCAAGGATCTTGGTCCCTTATTGTATCAACAATACGGACGACCACCTCGAAGTGTATCTAAGGTCAAGCCCCGTTGGATTCAAGACAATGCATCGAACCGGAGGAGCACCTTTCCCAGCAAGAACCCTCTTGACCGAAATGGAAGGCGAATGAGATGCAACCTTTGCGGATCCGATTCTCATCTCCAACGCTTCCACTCTGAGGCCCTCAAGAAAGATACTCGTAACAGCCTCGCGTCTGGAGAAAGCCCCATTCATATCATCAGCGACTTGGTTAACGGAATTGATGATATAGCACTCAATCGAGACACCGAGAATGGCGATATTGATGCCCCCGATGAAAATCAAGAACTTGTTGAGACCCCTCAGAATGTCGAATCGGTCAACCTCCTCGATCAGCTTACAAGTACATACTCAGATCCCAGACAGACAATGTCCGATGGCAGCACCTCTGCATATGTTGAGAAGATTGATGGAGATGTCATCACAAATCACATAGCAGCTTCGATGCGCTCTACGAACCATGACCATCAAGCTGAAGGTGTGTATTTTCAGTAAGGCGACGACGCGCCGCGTTCCGTGATCTTCGCCGTAACCGCAGTTGTGGTGAACACCGCACTGCCATACCAAGACGCAAAAGCAACTCACACGAAGTTGATGCCACGACCATTCACGTTGCAAGAATTGTGAAAGACTTCAGAAGAAATTCAAACTATAAGAGACCTGGATTTTGCGCGGACACAGGCGCACCATCCTCCGTTTTTGGTCTCAAGGAGCTGAGAAGACTTGCTTCGTCGTTTGGACGTCACTTCTACGTTTGAAGAAGTCGCACAAGAGGTTTAGCTTCGTGGATGCTTCATTTGAATCTCTTGGACGTGTCAAGATGCCACTGACTACACCGTCAGGTGTGCCACCAGTCTACGTTACTCTTGATGTTGTGTCTGCAGATGTCCCTGCACTTTTAGGGATGGATGTTTTAGATTCAGAAGACCTGGTTGCTGATACGTTTTCGAATGAGCTAAAGAAGAGAATTGTTTTGCAGGATGTCGAAGGGACAGATGGAACCAAGTTGGAGAAGGTTGTAGTAGACGAATGGTCCATACCTCTCACTCGATACCTAGGGCACATCTATGCACCCTATGGATTCTCTACAGCAACTTACTTCACAAGGACACAGTTGGCCAAGATTCATCGCCAGTTTGCTCATCCCTCAGCACAGAAGCTGTACAACTTGCTGAAGCGCGCTCGTCCGGAAGAGGCTACGACAGAAACGCTTCGAACCTTGGAAGATTTTTGCAAGCGATGTGACCCTTGTCAAAGGATACAGAATGCTCCCGTTCGTTTCAAAGTATCGTTTGGTGCTGAACACGTTCGGTTCAACGAAAGGCTTCTCATCGACATCATGTATCTGGACGGTAAGCCCTGGATTCACATTGTTGATGAAGGTACACGTTTTAGTGCCGCCCGTTTCTTGAAAAGTGTCTCTACCGTTTCACTTTGGTCTGCAATTCTGGAATGTTGGGCTACCATCTACACTGGGCTACCTCGCAAGATACTCGTCGACCAAGGATCGCAGTTTGGAGATTTTTTGATAAGCCTTGGTGCTATTAGCAATGTCGAAGTTCAGAGGACTGGGATTGAGTCCCACAACAGTCTCGGACTCGGGGAACGTTACCACCACCCGCTCCGCAATACGTTCCGAAAGTTGAAAATAGGCTACCCCAACCAAGAACGACAACTGCTTCTCAGCTTTGCTGTCAAAGCCTTGAATGATACTCTTGGACCTGATGGTCTCGTTCCCCCCGCATTGGTCTTTGGTGAATTCCCTTCACCTCTCAGGACTTCAGAGACCAGACACCCTCGTGCAATGCTCGAATCTCGCGCTGAGATTGCGAACAGAGCTCGAAGGGAAATGGAGAAAGAAATGGCAGCCGTTAGAGTTCGAAGAGCACTTCGGCATGCAACCCCACCAGCAGCAGATGCCACATTTCAAGTCGGTCAAGATGTTCTGATATGGAGGGAGCGCAGAGTCGAGCCGAATAGGAGAATAGATTGGACCCTACAAAGTTCATTCTGTAAACCAACAGAAGAAGTTGGTGTTCGTCAAAGACTCTGAAGATGGTGATCCGAGACCTTTCAACATTACTCAAGTGAAGCCATATCGGACACCAGAGCAAATCAATCACTCCTTCATGGGTGACATTCGACAGGGTCTGTCTGACTTTTCATCGCCTAAAGATGAAGACCTGTTTCTTACGGAGATTCTCACGCCTGTGTAGCATAAAAACCCGCGGCGGCGAAGGAGTGTTGCTAACAGTCCGACGGTAACCCTTGATCGGCGGAAGACGGGGGACTCCTCCTGCTCACATGCTCCGGGCACGGGCCCGGTAGCAGTGTGGTAGAGCGGGTCGGGGTAGGTCGCGCGCACGGACGAGCGGATCGACACCTCGACGCCCCGGAGCAGCGCTGGGTGACGTACCAGCGCTGACGGGCGGAGGCGGATTCCGACTCGCTCGCGTGTCGCGCAACCCGACCCATGCCGGTTCCTAATTAAAAAGGCGTGCGAAGGTGTCGCCTAATTAGAGTAAGCTGGAGGGTTTCGCCGCCGTCGTGGATCGTGACCAAGCTCCCTTGGTCCTCCCCCGCCGGCGCCCTTCCTCCTATTTAATATACAAGTCGAAGTTATCATACTATAGTACAGTACCGTGCTACACCCGTGAACGTTAAATAGTCCGGCCCCCACTAATTTTTAGGGTCCTATCTGAGCCTCGTGAACACAAATTAGCACGGCCCCCACTATTTCCGTATCCGCACTATTCAGGTACCCACATAAATTAGTAAAAGCCTGATTGACAGAAATTGGAAAAATAGTGCCGATTTTTACAGCACAAAATGGTCAGTTGCGGCTCCAGGTCGACCCGTTACCAAAAAACGTCCCCGCCTCTGCACAACGTTAACCGTTTGTAGTCAACGGTATACAAAACTCTGGTAACGTTGCGAAACACTCTGAAAGCAACAATGCATCCAGTTTCAAACTATGTTAATTCTAAGCAGCTATGCCATCCGCTTAGCATGTGTATTAAAGCAAACAGTTCATGAAGAACTGTATCCATCACCTCAACCAACTTATCATCACCATGAATGTCCCTTCCCCTTCTCCGATTGTCGCAGCCATCCAAAACGCTCAATCATCGCACAATAGCAACACCAGCCTTCATCTCGACTACGATTCCTCGTCATCCTCCTCCCTTTTTACTCCTCAACCGTCTGTCCCTGAAGCTGCTTCTGCACAGCCATGCCCCAAAGGAAACAGAAAAAGAAGCCTACAGCAAGTATCCACTATTCAAGAGCGTGTTCATGTTGTTCGGTGGATGGTGGCTGAGGCCGAAGCCAGTGGTTCCGGGAAGCTGATAGCCACTAAAGCTATCAAAAAGTTCCCCTCGCTTTTTCGGGGGAAAGAGAAGGCCAACTTTTCGAAAGCTTCTCGTTGGTTTAAAGCGAGGAGTAACATTTTGTCGAGTGCTGACGAAGAGGTTCGTGTAGTAAGCCATCGCGTGAAGCGGCGACGTGTTGCGGGGGGTAGACCGACAGGTGGACGAAAGGTTGTGCGCGTCAAGGCCTCTAAGGGGAGAGGCAGAAAGCAAGAGGCATGGGCTCGCAATGTACAAGTTGTACTCATGAAAGAGTTTGAACGCCTTTCTAAAGCCGGCTTAAGTTTAATGCTGGTATAATTGGAGCTCTCTGCAAGCGAATAATTCGAGACCCAGACGGGGAATATGGTGTTGACTTTGTGGGTAGGGTCGCATCAGATTTGGTCTGTAAAATTACAAAGCGATGAGTTCAGAGTTTTATGGATCGCTTTGAGATCATCAGCAGGAAGCAATGTGGAAAGCTTTTGGTGAGCCAAGTTAAGGAAATGCTCATTGAGCGCAAAGTAGCCTACCACCTTGGACAGGTTTGTCGGGGGTTCAGAAACGGGTCGTTGGAGGAGGATATGCTGGAGAATATGGACGAGACCCATTTTGTGGTCAATATGGATGATGGGAAAACTTTGAGTGTGATTGGTACACAGGACGTGAGGTATGCAGATGTGTCATCTGGAGGGGTGGGTATGACTATGGTGGTAAGGATTACTGGCGGGAGGAATGCGTCAATAGAAGCTCCGTTTATGGTGTTCCAAAATGCGACCAGAAGTTACCCAATAAGGGGTGTGCCCGATGACGTACCGGGGGTATCATATCGTACAAGCCCAAAGGGATGGATGGATCAACAGGTCTTTGTGCAGTGGCTGACTGAGCGCCGTGCCGTAAAACGGGACACATACGGGAGGCAGCGCACAATTTTTTTGGATAATTGCTCAGGTCATAACTCAAATTTTGAGCAGATGGAGAAACTTAATGCCATTAATTCAAGGCTCCATTTTTTGCCTGCAAACTCGACACATTTGTGTCAACCCGCAGATAGCTTCATAATTCAGAAAATTAAGCAGAGATGGCGGGCACTTTGGGATGAGAAAAAGGTCGAGCTTTTGGGAAGTCAAGCATGGAAGGAAGGAACGTTGGAGTCTGGAAAATTACCTAACCCTGGAAAAAACTTTTTTCTTCGTCTCGCGGCTCGCGTGGTTCGCAAGGTTAATAATATGATGGACAAAAACGGGATCCGGTACGCGAGGAAAGCCATGATAAGATGTGGTTTGTCGCTTGATTTAAATGGGCAGTGGCATGAGAAACAATTGTTTCCGCATCTGCAGAACATAGTTGCCCGGCATCGCGAATATTTTGAGGGAAAGGACCCCAATGCGGATGGCGATGACAGCGCCGAGGACGTTGCAGATGATATAGGGGAGGAAAATGGAACAGCTGCTCAGATTAATTCAGTAGGGTCTCAAATTTAATATAACATATGTGTTCTGAGCGACAGTAATTTATGTGCGGCCATTAATTAGAACAGTCTCTACTATTTTGTTCTTGACCGAAAGGCTCAGAACGAAAATAGTGGAGGCTCCACTAATTCAGTTCCGGCACTAATTTTTCCCCCGGACTAAATAATGTTCACGGTGTACTGTACCAGTGCGGGTCGTCCCGCACTGTAATACTGTCAGCCATCGGGCTGACAGCACACGTTTCGTACACGTGTGTCCGCGCGCGCGCTGTAAGATATGCGCGCGCGCACGCTGTAAGGTCCGTACCTTACAGCGAGATCTAGATCTAATTGCAAATCTAATGTATACAGTAGTCGTCGGCAATTATGCCACATCGCCCCCCACTTAACGGTTCCGCGTTCACATCAGCTTCTAGAGGGATTCAGGGTGTGTCCTAACAAGCGCTTGTTTGCCCGTGCTTGCACTTGCTTGCCCGAAAAAAACACTTGCTCTGGTTTGATTGGTTCTGGTAGTTTATTATTTATTAACTTCGAAGAAGTTACCTCTTACAGGCGGCATTGGTGTAGCTTACGCCTTTGGGACAGTTGTCGAAGTCCTATTGGCTGGTTAGACTGATTGTGCACTTACGATCTTACGATTTGGCGGACTATTTCCTTTGCGCTCCACATGCCCAAAAGTTTTGTAGTGCAAGCAAACAGTGGGTTGACAGGGAATGCAAAACCGTTCCCGTCACCCTAACATTCCCCCTCCCGCAGTCCCCTTCCCGCGCAATCTGTTCCCACCTCCCTCTTTTGCCATGGTCGCCACCGATCGAGGTTCTTCGCGCCGCTCCCCGCGCATTGCGAAGATTAATACACGAATATCTAAGCAACCCTCGACGCCATCCTCACTAGCTCCGACAACAAAACCACACATCCCCCCATTTTCGGGCGCCCCTCCACCTTCTGAAGGCGTATCGGGGGGCCGTATTCCCCTGTCCCTTTCCGAATCAGAGACTGATCCTTTGAATCGTCAATGTGGAGGGGCGCCTCCATCGAGCCCAGGCTGGCTGGAAGAGGAGGGCACGACGGGAAAAGTTAACGACGACCATGAATTGGGGGATCCAACGGCAGAAGTGACAAAGATGTCAAAAGTCTACACTTATCTCTGCCAACAAAAGAAAGGGAAGTTAAGGGAAGTGTGCTCTTTCTGGAATTTAAAATTGGGAGGGAACAAGTTGGCGCTGATATTTCGTTGCTTAATACTGTTGTGGTACTATGAAAAGAAGGGAGCAGATATACTCGTGAAGTTGGAATCAAACCATAACTGTGAAGATTTGGGGTCTTTTGTGGACAGTTTTGCGGAAAGCGGAGAAGATTGGATAGAGGCACCCTGCTTTTCGACGGCAAAGGCGTATTTGTACAAGATTGGGGACAAATTCGACAAGCACTACCGGCCGATTAATAACGCAAATAGAAAGGATCCTGTTGCATGCATAGAAGATCTAGAAGGATGTGAAGCTGAACGCCCTAAGCCAAACTTTTCACTTTCTGAATTTGCTCGGTTGGCCGTTTTGATGAGAGACGATGAAGTGGCGCGCAGCATGCTTTTTAGGTTAGGTCAGGAATTGAGAAGGGCGGAATTGGACGGGGGTACAACGAGGGACAGCTTTTGGGGGAAGATAGAAGAAAGGTTTAACGATGATTCGGTTTGTTTTCGCTTTTCTCTTCAAGGCCACGTCGATGAAGCTGACCCCTGCGCATCTCCCCTCTGTTTTCGCTGCGCTGATGTGTTGAAAGACCACTTTCGGGACGCGAAAGCGCTTTTCACGACAGCGTTGAGCAAGTGGTCGCGCTCTGGTCAAAACGACCCGGAGCGCTTTGTTAATTTTCTCCCACGAAATGGTCAAAATTTATATGCTGCCTCTAAACGTGCTTTGATTTTGTTTGTTGTTGCTAGGATGGGAACGCCGCACCGAGACACCTATTTTGTGGAAATGACGTCGAAAACAATATTGGATGCGGGGTACGAGTGTGGAGTTAGGGGAATAGATAGGCAATGTTACGACAGCGGGGGAAGGGACAGTGGGGGTCCAGATGATAGTATCAGAGCTGTAGCAGATTCTAGAAAGAAGAGGAGGAGCAGTGTAGATGTGATAGACATTATGGAGAAGCACGTGGAATCGATTGGAAAGGTGGTGTCGTCGCTTTCAGGCCCGGCGACGAGTGCGGCCAATAATTCAACTCCAGTGAATGCAGCGGCTGCTCGCATTGATTCGTGGGAAGAAAACAGTTCGATGTTTGCGATTGTCGAGGCCTCATTAATGGCGTTGGAAAGGGCGAAGAAGTTGGCCGTCGGGGATGAGTCCAAAACACCGTTTGTTGAGGTGGCAAAGGAGCGCTACGAAAAGGCTCTTTCTTCATATCGCGAGATGAGCAGCAATATGTTCGCAAATTTGTAGATGGAAGGGGATGGGTCCAGCATGAAGTGCAGCTTTCACATGTCATTCACGTGGACACGACGAATATACTTTTCATTTGTGGTGGCGCTTTCCCTGGGCTGGAACGCATCGTGGCAGACCGGATGTCAGCAAGCAGCATTGGTTTTGGCGCAAACGTCAGGGCAGAGGGAAGAGATGGGCCAATTAGCTCGTTCATTCTCGACCATATTGAGAGTGAGTATCTTGCCAGCTTCGGCCTTATTGGGGAGCTTATCGGGCGACTGCTAATTGTCGTCAATCTTCACGCGTTGAACATGCAAGAGCTAATTCAAATTCTGACACAACCAAAGAATGCTATTGTCAAGCAGTTCATACAGCTGGTAGGAATGAAGAATGCAGAGCTTCATGTCACGGACCCTGCGCTGTCCATCATCGCTCGACAGGCACTAGAAAAGGGAACTGGTGCACGGGGGCTGCGCTCCCTTATGGAACGGACTCTCAATGATGCTATGTACGAACTGCCCGACATGGACGGCATGTCGGCGGCAATTGTCGTCGCAGAAGATGAAGACGCGCCTGGGGAACGTGTGTGCACGACAGTCTTGCGCGGGCGAGGGGCTTTGGAGCGATATCTTGCCGAGACTAGTGGGTCAGGCAATCAGGACACTGAAGAGGCAGTGCTGAACTGACAAGTTCTGTTCTTCCCTCGCAGGTTATCTTGTACAATATTATACAGTGATCTCATTACTTGCGGGCTTCAATTCAGGAACAGGCAGATTTTGCAGCGAAGTACCAGTACCGAAGGCATGAGAAATTGTAAAGAGGCAGAGTAGAAGCTTCTTCTGGGACTGAGTAAGGGTCCACCTACGCCGGGCGTCGGCTGGGCACGGTTGAAGCTGTAAAACATCGTCAGGACTATGATTCTCTAGGCATCCGCTTTAGTATCAAGTCTTGTCCAGGTTCGCACGGTTCCACCTGCACCGCGTCTGTGGCACAGACTCTGTGCACGGACACAACACTCCTTCCGCCCAACCTTCTTCCGCACACCCTCCCTCCGCATACCCTCCTTCCGCACACCCCTCCCTCTGCACAACACTCCCTCCGCACACCCTCCCTCCGCACACCCTGCACTGCGTCTGCGCCGCCACCCGGTACCTTTTTTTCTTCTCTTCCTTCCTTGCTCCATCTCTCACCTTGTCAATAACCCCGCACGTGCACTGCGGGGTACGCCGACCTCCGCGATGTCCCGCAGCAGCAGCGCCCCACCGCCACGCGCTCGCGTCGCGGCACCCGCCCGCCGACGGCGCCTAGCAACGGAACCACACTCCCCCTCTATCCTTCCACGTTCCATCGCGTGGAAAACGCTCTCGATCTTCGCACACCAACGACGCGGTGCACCAGCCCATCGCCCGGCCGGCTGTACCACGGCCGCTGTCGTGCCCGACGCCCCGCGCAATCCCCGTCCGCCGCGAGCTCGTGCCCCATGCGCGCCCGCGCCGACACCCCCGCGCTCATCGACGACGAGGTCGTCGCGGACGCGCCCGCGGACACGGCCAGCGGGGACGCCCGCGTGTGGTATATGCGCCGTCGATTCGATTAGGTTTAGATCAGGGGCTGTAAGGCACGAACCTTACAGCCCACACGAGCCCACACGAGCCCACACGTGTACCACACGTGTGCAGGGCGTGCGCACACACACGTGGCACACACGTGTACTGTCAGCTCGATAGCTGACAGAGCCACCGCGCGCGACGACTCGCGCCGGCTACGGTAGCATGATACTGTAGTCTGGTATGATAACCGAACACTTGTACATTAAATAAGGGAGCGACCGACGGCGGAGGAAAGGGACAAGCACGGACTTGTCACCCACCGACCGTCAAGGTCCGACTTCCCGCTTATTCTAAGGTAGCGTTCGCTAACTACCTTAGAACGGCACCGAGCGCGGGTTGAGGACGCGCACGGTACGCCCACGAGTCGGCTCCGCCTCCGCCCGTCGGTACTGGATCGTTACCCAGTACCGCGCCGGGGCGTCGAGGCGTCGAACCGCTCGCGCGTACCGGCGTCCTCCCCGTTCCCGCTCTACCACGCTACCCGGGCCCGCTGCCCGGTGCCGCTAGCTGGTGTCCCGCTTCACCCCCGTCTTCCCGTTCGGACGGGGTCTACGTCGAACTGTGCATACACCCCTCTCCGTTGGGGGTGTTTATGCTACAGTGGTCTCCCGACCTAGAAGACCCTGGAGTCCGATCTCCGAGAAGACTTCCGCTTCCCTCCGCGAACCGATCGCGTCGAGATGAGCCAAGAGCTCGAGCCCTCGATCCGCTCCGAAGCGGCGGATCTGAGTCCGGCCGCTGTGCAGTCCCCATCCGCCCCGTCGGGCGACGGCGACGCAGGTCCTCGTGACCGCGAACCGTCGCTCGGATCCTCCGAGGAAAGAGCGGCGGCGATGTTCGAACGCATAGCCGAATATATCGAGGAAGTCCGTACTTCCCTTCGGATCGATGTATCGGACCATGTATACACTCGATGTATGGCCGAACTCCGCTCCCTGCGTGAAGGGAGGTTCGATAGAGTGACGCAGTCCTTAGAGAATCTCCGAGCACTGATCGACGAGTTACACTCGCGGATCGTGCTCGTCGAAGACTCCCGTTTCGCCTCGCCCGGACCGTCCGGGCAAGGTCGCCCTGAGAGGCGGACCTCGGTGAGACGACCCGAGGACCGAACCTCTCCGTCCGCAGAGCAATTGGGTGCGTTCGCGCACCTCTCCGCTGAGCTCGACGCCACTCGTCGGCGTGCTCGTGACATGGAACGTACCATGGCCGAAAGGCTACCCGGTGCCCCCCCCGAGAGGGCCCGGTGGTACCGTACCTCCGAGCGCCGCCGCCCCCGAAGGTTGGCGTCCGACTGGTGCCGCTACCAGTCGGACTGCAGAAGGAAGCCGTCCTCCGATAGACGCGAACTTCGCGTCTGAGACCCAAGCCTTGCCGTCTATCGTCGGAAGTAGGCGGCAAGTGGACCGCGTATCGTACGCGGACGAACAGGACCGTGGAGGAGCCGCCCGCGGATCCGGAGAACCGATGTTCTCCGTCGATCCCCGCTGGGGCGGCTACCCGCCGGCGAGTTACGCCGAGCATCCAGGTCCGGTAGTCGTCCGTACGCTACCGGTTACCTCCTTCGGCACGCTGGGTCCCGCTGAACCCGGGCTCGAGCCGGTACATACGATGATCCAAGAGTTCAGCGCCGTTGCTGACTATCGTATGTACCGCTTGGATAACACCTCGAGGCTCGTTACCTCGAGTGACGCGGGACGGATCGCGAAGTACGTCCAACGCTGTCGTGGGATACGTCCCACGATGCGCAGCTTCGACGGTACCGACCCGATCCAGCTGCTGCCGTTCTTGAAGGATATCCGAATCACCTTCAACTCACAACACCTGACCGAAGGTGTTGCGGTACGAGTCCTCGCGCATTTCCTCGAGCGCGACGCGGAGCGACTGTATACGAGTTATACGATGCGTGGCCTCCGCGCCGGCCAGCTCCACGACGACGTGAGCTGGCCGGGGCTCGTGAACCAATTCTTAAAACGCTACCTCACGGACGACGTGTTGGGTGAAGCGTACGACGCTGTCGCTACGGCGCGACAGCAACCGCATGAGACGGAAAGCACGTTTGCTGACCGACTCGAGACTGCCGCGTTCCGATGCACGGCAGTCTTCTCCGAACAGTCCCTCGCGCACTACTTCGTGCGGGGACTTGCACCGGCAACCCGTGCCGCAGTATCCGAAACTGTGCAAAGGCTGCCAGGCAGTCAGAAGACCGATCTTCCGACCATCCGCCGTATCGCCACGGCGGAAGGTACAACGTACCGCGCCCGGCGCGGTTTACCTCTGCCGGATTCGAAACCGGCAGGGAGGGCTGGCAGGACTACGAAGTCCGCCGCGACAAGTTCACCCGCCTCGACCCTCCATATCGGGGAGGATGAGTGGCAGGCCGACCCTGTCCTCATTACGCAAGGAGCAGGGCCCGTGGGGGTACGAACCCCCTCACCGATGTCGACTGGAACGACGTCGAGTTACGCGACCGCATTCGCGGCCACTCCGAGAGTGGCAAGGGGCACGGACCCCCGCGTCGCCGAGCTCGATATCTCGAGTCGAGATAAGGGAAGCGCCTCGCCTCGCGTGCCCCTCCTCACCGATGAGGAGGCGCGGCACGCGGCGACCTTCGCCTCAACGGACGGCAGCGCTTACGTGTGCTGGCTATGCCGTACGTATGGGCATGCCATGTACGCGTGCCCGTTCCTGTCGCCGGAACAACGAATGTTCACGGCGTACAGGAACTACCGCTACCAGATGGAGACGCGCCCCGGTGCGCGCAATCTCCTCCGGCAAGCGGTGGGCGAGGGCCGTCCCCCGCGTCAAGGTTTCCCGATTCGAACGGGTGGGGGCGCACGCTTCGCCCCCCGTGGAGGCGGGTACCGTCGTAACGAAGTCGATCGTCGGGATCGACCCGCCTATCGCCAGGCGGACACGAGGTACCCGCGCCAAGGAGAGAGAGGGGACCGAGACCGCTCACGGTTACCCCAGCAGGTACAAAATGCGATAATGTACCTGCAAGACTGGGTAGAGGATCCGTACCCTCTACCCACGGAGGGTCACGAAGGAGAGCCGACTCGCTTCGTCCCCCATATCCTGCGACGACCGGACGCCGCAGGTCAAGGCCCGGAAGTACCGGAGTACTTCGCCAAGGCTGCCGAGCCGCAGTGGGGGAATCGTCCCGACCCACGCGACCGGCTACCGGAAGAAGACCTGGCCGTCGATAGCCAGGAGGTTAGCTCCGATAGCACGGGTAGTTCGAAAAAAGGGTAAAGACGGTTACGTACACGCGGTCGCGTGAGCCGTCTTTTCCCCACGAACTAGACCCGACCCCGCGTGCTCGCCAAGGACACGGGGAGTATTGTCCGATAATACATCCCCCGCTACCGGAGGCGAGCACGGGAACCCCTGTAATGCCGATACAGGAGGGAGCACACGTCGAGGCCTCCGAAGGCCCGACGTTAGGGGAACAAGACACCGGGACAGCCGACGTCCCGGTGAGGCGTAACGAGGGCGCCAGGGGCAACGACGACCGAAAAGGTTCGGTCGACCCCCTGACTCCCGCGAGCCCAAGGTCGCCGGAGAAAGGTCCGTGTCGTACGGACTCGAGTAATCCGAGGGGGGTCACTGATCCGCGGACGCCCCAAGGAAGGGGGAGAAGGAAACGCAAGCGGGGCCAGCAACGAAATCGAAGGCCCCGGCGGAACGACCTCACCGATAAGGTCACCACGAAGGTTGTCGACGGCGTCATTTGCCTTCTGACGTCGAAGATCTACAATGTCCTCGGCTCGATAGCCACAGAGGGAAATGCATTTAAACCCCGCACGATCGCTGTTGATACGTGCTCGGGGTATAATCTGGTGAGGAAGGCCGACCTTCCCCCCGATTGGACGCGTTACGTCGTGCACGACGCACTTCTGCCACGATTGGCAGGCACGAATAGCAACCCCCTCAAGCTTTCGGCCGTCGTCCGCCTGGCTGTGCGGTTGAGGAACACGGTGTTCCGAATTCCGTTCGTAGTCGCGGACCAGCTCGCCGTGCCGGTCCTTCTCGGCACGGCCTTCATCGATACGCACGTGCGATGTATCGACATCGAAGCTCAACGAATGGAGCTACGCCAAGGCGGTTCCGTCGCCATCGTTGACGGAAAGGGGGAGTCGACTCCCCCTACCAGGCGACACGGACGACACACGGGTCGGCCAGACGTACGCGAGGAGGCCCCGCAAGCGATCCGAATCGCCCGCTGGGTTACCATCCCCGCGAGGTCGCAAGCCCGAGTGCGCGTCACCACTGCCGGGAGGGGCCTCGTATTCATGGAGCCGAAGCCGTCACTTCAACACCGACATGGAGTGAGGCTGACGAACGGCGTCGTCGAGGTACTGCCGAATCAGACCTTCGACGTCCTCGTCGCGAACTTTTCGCGACGGGAAAGGCGGCTTCCGAAGCACACCGTCGTAGGGTATGCGACGCGCAACCCCCTCGCGATCCTGACGCCCGAACGTTGCGTCGCCGAGGGGGTCGCCCACGCGCTACACCTGACCGACTTGACCGATCAAGTCGGGAAGGCAAGAGCCGGACGACCAAGCTCCGATGAGCTAGAGACCGTTAGGAGGGAACAGGTGGGTACGGACGATCGGCCACCTAGAGACCAACCGACGGCGGGAGGCACCGTAAACATCCACAAAAAGGATCCCAAAAATCCACCGATGGATTGGGAAAAAGAGGTGGACTTGTCATACATCGACGATGACAAGCTCCGTGGCCACGTACTCGAGATGCTCCGTAAGCATTCGAGTCTGTGGAGCGGTGCGCTCGGAACGATCCGAGCCACGGAACACCGCATCCCTCTCGAACCGGAAACGAAACCGATTCGTTCGATGCCCTATCGGAAGGGGCCCGCCATGCGCGAGATGGTTGCCAAGGAGGTCAACCAAATGTTGAACGCAGGGGTTATCAAACCCGCGAGCACCGAGTGGGCGTCCCCGGTGGTGCTCGTCCCGAAGAAAGACGGCTCTCTTCGGTTCTGCGTGGACTACCGGCGTCTCAACGCGAAGACGGCAGCGGATTCGTATCCGCTGCCCCGGATGGACGACTGCATCGACTCGTTAGGAGATGCAGCCGTCTTTACGACGTTGGACTGCAATTCCGGTTATTGGCAGATCCCCGTCGCTCCGGAGGACCGGGATAAGACCACGTTTACGACGCACATGGGCACGTTTCGCCACCTGCGCATGCCGTTCGGACTAAAAGGGGCACCGGCCACCTTCCAACGTGCATTGGATATTATCCTTTCCGGAGTCCGCTGGCAAATATGCCTCGTCTATCTCGATGACGTCATAGTGTTCTCGCGTACGGACGCGGAACACGCGAAGCATCTCGACACTGTCTTGAGCTTGTTAGGGAGTGCCGGCATCTCCCTCAAGCTCAAGAAGTGTAGCTTCTTTCAACCGAAGGTACGCTACCTGGGGCACGTCATCTCCCCAGGTAAGTTGAGCGTGGCCGATACGGCGGCCGACGCCTTCCGGACGTTCACGTTCCCGAGGACGCTGACGCAGGTGCGCTCGTTCCTCGGGGCGTGTGACGTATATCGCCGCTTCGTTAAGGGCTTCTCGAAAATAGCCCGTCCGTTGACGGATATGACGCGCAAGGATTCGGATCCTGACTTCTATAATCCTACTGAAGATCAACTCCAGGCGTTCGAGAACCTTAAGGAGTGCATGATCGCTCCGCCGATCCTCGCGTTGCCTCGGCATGGACGACCGTACATGATCGACACCGACGCGAGCGCCTACCAACTAGGCTGCACGCTGCTCCAAGAGCACGACCAGCCAAACGATTGGCGCCCCGTTGGGTACTGGTCTTACTCGCTGAACGACAGCGAACGAAACTACAGTTCTACCGAGCGCGAATGCTTCGCCGTAGTGTGGGCCGTCCGCACACTACGGCCGTACGTTGAGGGCACGAAGTTCACCGTCCGAACGGATCACGATGCCTTGAGGTGGCTCATGTCCCTCACCGAGAGTTCCGGGAGACTCACCCGGTGGCGGCTACGTCTGGCCGAATACGACTTCACCATTCAGTACCGCCCCGGGCGCGTGCACCAGGTACCGGACGCCCTGTCACGCCTCGTGTCGCCGAGAGTCGCCGACGACCCTCGCCCCACCGTCGGAGTGGATGACGACATTCCCACCTTCGACGTGTGCACGACCGTTCGCGACGTATCGAACGAGCTCGCGGGCCACGTTTGCATCGCGAGCTGCGACCACGAGGTCGAGCACGTCTTCGCGACGACACGGAACCAAGCCAGCTCACGCAGAAGGTCGCGCTCCCGAGCGCGCGACGAACCGAGGGGCGACGACGAAGCCCCCGCTCTCCAAGGACCCAATTCGTTCTGGGAGGAGAATGACGAGTTCGACGCCACCGACATCGAGCGCGCCGCAGACCACGAGGCTGGCGCGCCCGACTCTTCGGTCGCCCCTCCGCAGGACGACCTTCCGGCTCCTCTTACGATAGAGGAGATCGCCGAAGAGCAACGCGTAGATGACTTCTGCCAAACCGTTTTGGCACGACAGTCAGAGTCCCGGGACTCCGCATTCTTCGACGACCACCAGGGGGTGCTCAAACGGAGACACCCCTTCGACCCTGCTATCGTGCAGGTGGTGGTACCTCGGACGCTCCGCGCCAGGCTTCTTCGCCTGTGCCACAACCCGGTCATCGCAGGGCACCCGGGCCAGAATCGTATGTACTACGCGCTCCGTCGCGAGTACTACTGGCCTCATCTGGCGGCAGATGTTGCCGCCACGGTGCGAGGTTGTCGAACCTGCGCGATGAACCGGGTCAAGCTGAGGAAACATCTCAACCGATTGAGATTGTTTCCAGCTACGAGGCCGCTCGAGAGTCTGGCCATCGACATCCTGGGGCCGCTCCCCAAGACGAAGTCAGGGAAACGGTTCCTGCTCGTGATCACGGACCGTTTTAGCAAGCTGACGCAAGTCGTTGCGCTCCGCACGATAACCGCATACACCGTCGCAGTTGCGTTCTGCGAATCGTGGGTGTTCAAGTACGGCGTTCCGCGCACGTTGCTGTCGGATAACGGACCGCAGTTTAATGCCAAGTTCTTCCACAGCACGTGCCGTGTTCTGGGGATAACTAATATGTACACATCGGCGTACCATCCCCAGACGAACGGGCAAGTCGAGCGATACAACCGAACGATCGCTGCGATGCTACGCAACTACGTAGGCGAGCATCAAGATGACTGGGACGTGTACGTAGGGCCGCTTACGTATGCGTATAACTCCCACGTACACCGCACCACCAACACGACGCCGTTCGAGCTCGTGCTCAGCAGACCACCGCTAGAGTTCTCGCTTCGACGAGCCGACGGTGACGTTCTCCCTGCCGACAGGGGGAACCAACGTGCGGAGTTCCTCAAGACCTTGGATTCAACAATCCAGAGGGCCTACGGGAGCCTGCGTCCGACGCAGGCTCGCTACAAGCGCGACTTTGATAAGCGCATACGACGGATCAATTCGCGACTTCGTCCCGGAGAGTACGTATACCTCAACCCCACCGACGGGGGGAAGACTTCGAACAAGCTCGCGTCCCCGGCAGTGGGGCCCTACCGTGTCCTCGCGAACGACCGCCGAACCATCACGATCGATCGTGATGGGGTCACTGAGCGGGTCTCCGCAGATCGCTGCGTGTACGCGCCACCGCCGACGGACGCACTACGGGCGAGCACGACAACCCCAGCTGACCTCGCCGACAAGGTCAGAGAGGGGACACAGTACGCTGTCGAGCGACTACTGAAGCACCGAGATATGGAAGACGGAACTATCGAGTTCCTCATCAAGTGGGCGGATTTCGACACGCCCACCTGGACTGCGCGGACTCACGTCCCGGAGGAGTTGGTGTCTCGTTACGCCCAACGCCTCCGGAGGCGCACCGGCATGGACCTCAACTCAAACGTGAACGCGGACGTTCACGCTTGAGGAGGGGGCCCCGACCGCTCCGTTAGGATCAAGGTAACCGACCGCGGTTGGACAAAATTCCGATAAAGGGGGAAGGGACACCTGTCCTTGGATCCCCCTGACGGTGAGGGAATCACACGACCCCAGGAACAACATCGGACGGAGATTCTCAAAAGGAACACGCAACCGCGAAGAAGTCGCGTGACAGCAAGCAGTACGGGCTGCCTTATGACAATAGCCGCGAGAACATCAATTGACGTAGAAGGACACCGGTCCCTCGAAACCGATGATGTGGACGCCTAACTGCAGGGGGGTCCGAACCTCCGCGTTACCACAGAAGCGCAGCAGCGATCTGCATGAGCGTTCGAGTCGCCGATCGACAGCGCCGCATACGGAATAGGGTGTGAGAAGTTACGCGTCTTAGGGGATGCGAACGCCCCAGGAATGCCCGCCTCGAACGTGTGCGTGTGCCAATATGGTCAACTCGCACCGGTTGGGCGCAAGAGCGAATG
This sequence comes from Chondrus crispus, assembly GCF_000350225.1. NCBI lineage: Eukaryota > Rhodophyta > Florideophyceae > Gigartinales > Gigartinaceae > Chondrus > Chondrus crispus. The sequence continues at coordinate 598,642 of NW_005179057.1, forward strand.
GATCGCACAAAAATAACGCGCGAGGTGTAGGGGAGAGCGTACCCATGCTTGGAATACGGACCAAGCGAAGGCAGGGAGCCTCAAGCACAGGTAATATATGCAGATACGAACCTCGGGTCACGACGACAGCCCACTCCCCACTGTCAGCGCGCGATACGCTTATACTGTACGCCGAGTACAAGCCCTTCTGACAAACCGCCACCGCCGACGGCGGTGGGTTGAAAAAATAGAGGAAATTAGCGACGGGGGGTATTACACGGCCGCGCGCGTGTGGCCCGTGCAGTACACGCCACCCGCGCTACACCAAATCGGGTCCACGATGCGTGCCTGGTGTCCAACAACTGGCGATAACCGCCTCCGGAGCAAGGGGAAAGGGGGCCGCGAGGAACTCCACAGTAGCCCCTCGCCGCGACCAAGGGGCATACGGCCCCTCCGACGACGCTGACCTCTCCGTCGGGTAGCGAAGCGCCGGCGGCGTTCACGTGCTACGAGCGCGCTCTGCCCTCGCCCCGATGGCGAGGGGCGCGATGACAAGGAGAATACCGCGCGCTCTGCCCTCGACCCGATGGCGAGGGGCGCGACGACAAGAAGAATACCGCGCGCTCTGCCCTCGCCCCGATGGCGAGGGGCGCGACGACAAGAAGAATACCGCGCGCTCTGCCTTCGCCCCGATGGCGAGGGGGCGCGACGAAGATGACACGCTCGTGGGACCTTGCCTCGGTGGAACCGGAGCGCGAGGAGCGCCGGAAAAAGACCTCGCAAGCTCGGCCCGCGACGCTCCCCGCGGACGGGAGGGAACAAGAACGAAGGATGCGAACATTCTTTATGAAGGGAATGGGACGAGTGGTCCCGGACCGGGGAACCATGCCACCTCAACGAGTGCCATCAGGACTACGGTCTAAATGCCCCGGCGGGCAGTACCCTGGATAACGCGGAACATCAGAGTTCCGCGGAGTATCCGCCGCACCCTCCTCGAGAGGAGGCATGGCGACCCGCTGGTATGAACCGCCTCCTCGTACAGGAGCTGCGGGCGCCCCTGACCCGTACGACGTCAGGGGGACGGCCGTCGGGTCGGCATACGGGTCGGGTCGGCGAGGTGGCTGTAAGACGACTTCACGGGCCGCGGACGCTTGGATGGCACGAAGGCTGTCCCGCTCCTGTCGATAGCGATCTCGATCCGCGACAGCGCGTTCGTACGCGCTAGCCTGAAGACGGGAAGCGCCCCGCGCGGAGTCGTTTTCGCCCTGCAACCGTCGGACCGAGAGGGAGAGCGAGTCGCGCTCCCCGTTGAGGCGACGAGCCTCATTAGTCCGTGCGAGGAACCAGCTCGCCATCGTCGATAAGAGGCTACCCACGGTCCACGCCCGGTCACCGGCGGGTCCCAAAGCCTGCGCAAGTTCGGGCACGGAGGTGATGTCCTCCCGCGAAAGAGGAAGGTCCCGAACCGCCACCCCAGGGGTCACGTCCTCGGAGGGGGGAGCTAGCGGAGGCATGGGGAGGATCGCCGGCGAGGCGACGGGTATCACCGGTTGCTCTTCTGCCTCACGGGGCGGAGTGGAACGAAACGGGTCGACACCTACCATGGCGGGAGTGAAAGGGACGGCATCCAGGTCCCGATACCGCTTGCGGCGGTTCCGCCGGGACCCTGAGCCGACACCACCCCGCCTCCCTCTCGGTCCGGCTGACTCCGGAGTCGCCGCCGGGCGAGAAGCGAACGTGTCCGTCCTTGCGTGGTACACGAGGTACGCGCAACGTACGCCCGTAGCGAAATCCGGCCAGTAGTGGTGATGACGCTCACTCACTTCGTCCGCCCGTGTCATCAACGAAACGACGCCCCGGAGCGTCCAGGAAATCTGTGAAAGGCCGCGCTCGAGCGGATGTGGCGGGACAATAGGCAAGTCGGGAGCGAGTCGCGCCAGGTACGATACGGTCTCACCAGACTGAAGAAACACGCGGCCGTGCACACTTGCTTCGGCCATAAAGGCGCTCCCGATGGACCACGCCCACTCCTTGGCACAGCTGTCGCTCAACGGAGCGCGGGCGGGGTGACCGGGGTCGATGGCCGCATACCCGAAGTGCTTGAGAACGTAAGGCAGGAGCGGATGAATACCTAGAGAAGGAAAGGTCTCGCGAACCTGACGAGGCAGCGAGGGGAAGTCCCCGGGCGAAAGCCCGTGCTCAAAGCAGGCCGACGGGAAGACGCGACCGTCTTCTTCCGAGGAGCGCCGATAAACGGACCAGTCCCGATGGGCCACGGCAATGCCGTGAAGGCGCATCAGCGTCGCCGCGGACTTCTGAAGGGCCACCCGGGGCTTCGTGTACGCGTACGGACGCGGATACACGTAGAGCCCCGGGATCTCGGCCAAGATAAAACGGGGCGCAATGTCCGGGTTGAATCCGGACAAGTAGGCCGCCATACGATCGACGTATAGAACCTCTTCCAGGCCAAACGCGAAGGTGCGATCACCCTGTATCGGGTCGGGAATTTGGTAAGCCACGCCGTCTCCTTCGGCAAGAAGACGGCTGAGGGCCAGCGCGGATTGATCAGCGAGGCCGGCCTCGCTGATCTTGCGGATGCGGGACAGATCAGGGCGCAAGACCGGGCTCGCCAAGATCTAGCCAACCGTTACGCCCACGCCAGCGTAGCGCGCCCACGGATACCGGAGATCACCGAGTGGCAGCGGAGTAGATCGCAAAAGCGGTACGCCAAACCAACGCGTCGTACTGGGGACATGGAACTCGGTCGCTCTCGTGCTGGAGCCAACAAGGGACGGGACATCAGCTCGAGAAGATCCCCCAGCGGCGGGGCCGACAGCCCTCTCAGCACCAACGGGGCGAGGTGCTCGCGACCCGCCGTCATGCTGCTCGTCGACGACGCGACTAGGGGCACTCGCCAACTCCTCGGATAGCGTGGACTCCCTCGACGGGCGTGTCCTCTGAAAGGGGGAGGTTGGCGTCGGCGTTGCAACACACCCGTCGATAAGGGGCGCGCTCGAAGCAAGAAGCGACGGCGCTTCCCCAGCGGCTTCTCGAGCCGACACAGCGACGCCCGCCAGCGGCGGCGAGGACGGCTTCAGCGTTGGTGATGGGGACATGCCGAGACAGTGTCCCAATCCCGAGGGTCGAAAAAGGTGCCAAGTGCGCGCCCAATGGCCGCACGCGAGACAGAAACCGGCGAAAAGGAAGGCCTGATCGGAAGGAACGCGGGGGAGCAGCGAGACTCTGGACGCAATGGGACCACACGGGTGGCCTCCTCAAGCAGGGTGAACGCGGACGTTCACTCTTGAGGAGGGGGCCCTGTGGTATATGCGCCGTCGATTCGATTAGGTTTAGATCAGGGGCTGTAAGGCACGAACCTTACAGCCCACACGAGCCCACACGAGCCCACACGTGTACCACACGTGTGCAGGGCGTGCGCACACACACGTGGCACACACGTGTACTGTCAGCTCGATAGCTGACAGAGCCACCGCGCGCGACGACTCGCGCCGGCTACGGTAGCATGATACTGTAGTCTGGTATGATAACCGAACACTTGTACATTAAATAAGGGAGCGACCGACGGCGGAGGAAAGGGACAAGCACGGACTTGTCACCCACCGACCGTCAAGGTCCGACTTCCCGCTTATTCTAAGGTAGCGTTCGCTAACTACCTTAGAACGGCACCGAGCGCGGGTTGAGGACGCGCACGGTACGCCCACGAGTCGGCTCCGCCTCCGCCCGTCGGTACTGGATCGTTACCCAGTACCGCGCCGGGGCGTCGAGGCGTCGAACCGCTCGCGCGTACCGGCGTCCTCCCCGTTCCCGCTCTACCACGCTACCCGGGCCCGCTGCCCGGTGCCGCTAGCTGGTGTCCCGCTTCACCCCCGTCTTCCCGTTCGGACGGGGTCTACGTCGAGCTGTGCATACACCCCTCTCCGTTGGGGGTGTTTATGCTACACCGCGCTCGCCGACGAGGTGGTCGCCGCGGACGCGTGCGCAGGCGCGGCAAAGCCCGATGTCGCGCCCACGCTCACCCTCGGGCCGTGCCCTCGTCTTCGTCACGCAGCCACTGCGCCATGCCCATCCTGGCCCTGCTGTGCTGGGAGACCCCCTGCCGCAGGAAGAGGCCGAACACCATGCCGTGCTCGACCGCGGCGGCGGCGGGGAGAGAGGGGGAGGAGGAGTTTTGATGAGTGCTGATGGGACGCGATCGGCTTTTTACACTGCCATTGAGTGATAACTCGTACATACGTGAGAGGCCTTTGAGCTCAAACGTTAAGCATGTTTGTCATCGTTTCACGCCGAGGCGCGCTGCCAAACCTTCTGTGGTTGCCACGCTTGAACGGCGTTTCAAGCCGGGGCGCCTTCTGGTCGGTAGCAGTTGCCACACGCTTGAACGGCGGGACGTCGCCCGTGTTTAAAACTCCGCCCCACCTCACAAACGCACCGAACGTTGAAAACGGACCCAAATGCAACTCTCCGCAAATTCGCCCGCATTTCGGAAAATATTTATTTCTCCCCGCTCCCGCCCCCCCTCCCACCGGATCGAATCACCACCAATTAACAGGATGGCTTGTTGCTACCGGTGTTCTGGTGCTTGTGAGCACATGGTCAATTCAATGAGGATAGTGAAGTCGAGACAAAAAGTAGATCCGAATG